>NW_027096027.1:600000-821000 GCF_040115645.1 Euwallacea fornicatus | reverse complement strand
TGAGACGACTTGAACAAAATTGGTTGTAGTGTTGGCGAGATAACGCTAAATCGTAAGATTTGGACAAAAAGTGCCGCTTCTATTAGAGCCAAATTGACGACTTGCCGTTTAAGGCCTTATTATGCTTATTTTGCCAAAAGGAGACGATTTCAACAAAATTGTTTGTAGCGTTGGCGAAATAACGCCAAATCGTACGATTTGGACAAAAAGTGCCGCTTCTATTAGAGCCAAATTGACGATTTGCCGTTTAAGGCCTTATTATGCTTATTTTGCCAAAAGGAGACGATTTGAACAAAATTGGTTGTAGCATTGGCGAGATAACGCCAAATCGTACGATTTGGACAAAAAGTGCCGCTGCTATTAGAGCCAAATTGACGATTTACCGTTTAAGGCCTTATTATGCTTATTTTGCCAAAAGGAGACGATTTGAACAAAAGTGGTTTTAGCGTTGGCGAGATAACGCCAAATCGTACGATTTAGACGATTTGGACAAAAAGTGCCGCTTCTATTAGAGCCAAATTGACGATTTGCCGTTTAAGGCCTTATTATGCTTATTTTGCCAAAAGGAGACGACTTGAACAAAATTGGTTGTAGCGTTGGCGAGATAACGCTAAATCGTACGATTTGGACAAAAAGTGCCGCTTCTATTAGAGCCAAATTGACGATTTGCCGTTTAAGGCCTTAGTATGCTTATTTTGCCAAAAGGAGACGATTTGAACAAAATTGTTTGTAGCGTTGGCGAAATAACGCCAAATCGTACGATTTGGACATAAAGTGCCGCTTCTATTAGAGCCAAATTGACGATTTGCCGTTTAAGGCCTTATTATGCTTATTTTGCCAATAGGAGACGATTTGAAAAAAATTGGTTGTAGCGTTGGCGAGATAACGCCAAATCGTACGATTTACACGATTTGGACAAAAAGTGCCGCTTCTATTAGAGCCAAATTGACGATTTGCCGTTCAAGGCCTTATTATGCTTATTTTGCCAAAAGGAGACGATTTGAACGAAATTGGTTGTAGCGTTGGCGAAATAACGCCAAATCGTACGATTTGGACAATAAGTGCCGCTTCTATTACAGCCAAATTGACGATTTGCCGTTTAAGGCCTTATTATGCTTATTTTGGCAAAAGGAGACGATTTGAACAAAAGTGGTTGTAGCGTTGGCGAGATAACGCCAAATCGTACGATTTGGACAAAAAGTGCCGCTTCTATTAGAGCCAAATTGACGATTTGCCGTTTAAGGCCTTATTATGCTTATTTTGCCAAAAGGAGACGATTTGAACGAAATTGGTTGTAGCGTTGGAGAAATAACGCCAAATCGTACGATTTGGACAAAAAGTGCCGCTTCTATTAGAGCCAAATTGACGATTTGCCGTTCAAGGCCTTATTATTGTTATTTTGCCAAAAGGAGACGATTTGAACGAAATTGGTTGTAGCGTTGGCGAAATAACGCCAAATCATACGATTTGGACAAAAAGTGCCGCTTCTATTAGAGCCAAATTGACGATTTGCCGTTTAAGGCCTTATTATGCTTATTTTGCCAAAAGGAGACGATTTGAACAAAATTGTTTGTAGCGTTGGCGAAATAACGCCAAATCGTACGATTTGGACAAAAAGTGCCGCTTCTATTAGAGCCAAATTGACGATTTGCCGTTCAAGGCCTTATTATTGTTATTTTGCCAAAAGGAGACGATTTGAACGAAATTGGTTGTAGCGTTGGCGAAATAACGCCAAATCGTACGATTTGGACAAAAAGTGCCGCTTCTATTAGAGCCAAATTGACGATTTGCCGTTCAAGACCTTATTATGCTTATTTTGCCAAAAGGAGACGATTTGAACAAAATTGGTTGTAGCGTTGGCGAAATAACGCCAAATCGTACGATTTGGACAAAAAGTGCCGCTTCTATTAGAGCCAAATTGACGATTTGCCGTTTAAGGCCTTATTATGCTTATTTTGCCAAAAGGAGACGATTTGAACAAAATTGGTTGTAGCGTTGGCGAAATAACGCCAAATCGTACGATTTGGACAAAAAGTGCCGCTTCTATTAGAGCCAAATTGACGATTTGCCGTTTAAGGCCTTATTATGCTTATTTTGCCAAAAGGAGACGATTTGAACAAAATTGGTTGTAGCGTTGGCGAAATAACGCCAAATCGTACGATTTGGACAAAAAGTGCCGCTTCTATTAGAGCCAAATTGACGATTTGCCGTTTAAGGCCTTATTATGCTTATTTTGCCAAAAGGAGACGATTTGAACAAAATTGGTTGTAGCGTTGGCGAAATAACGCCAAATCGTACGATTTGGACAAAAAGTGCCGCTTCTATTAGAGCCAAATTGACGATTTGCCGTTTAAGGCCTTATTATGCTTATTTTGCCAAAAGGAGACGATTTGAACAACATTGGTTGTAGCGTTGGCGAGATAACGCCAAATCGTACGATTTGGTCAAAAAGTGCCGCTTCTATTAGAGCCAAATTGACGATTTGCCGTTTAAGGCCTTATTATGCTTATTTTGCCAAAAGGAGACGATTTGAACGAAATTGGTTGTAGCGTTGGAGAAAAAACGCCAAATCCTACGATTTGGACAATAAGTGCCGCTTCCATTAGAGCCAAATTGACGATTTGCTGTTTAAGGCCTTATTATGCTTATTTTGCCAAAAGGAGACGATTTGAACGAAATTGGTTGTAGCGTTGGCGAAATAACGCCAAATCATACGATTTGGACAAAAAGTGCCGCTTCTATTAGAGCCAAATTGACGATTTGCCGTTTAAGGCCTTATTATGCTTATTTTGCCAAAAGGAGACGATTTGAACAAAATTGGTTGTAGCGTTGGCGAAATAACGCCAAATCGTACGATTTGGTCAAAAAGTGCCGCTTCTATTAGAGCCAAATTGACGATTTGCCGTTTAAGGCCTTATTATGCTTATTTTGTCAAAAGGAGACGATTTGAACGAAATTGGTTGTAGCGTTGGCGAAATAACGCCAAATCGTACGATTTGGACAAAAAGTGCCGCTTCTATTAGAGCCAAATTGACGATTTGCCGTTTAAGGCTTTATTATGCTTATTTTGCCAAAAGGAGACGATTTGAACAAAATTGGTTGTAGCGTTCGAGAAAAAACGCCAAATCCTACGATTTGGACAATAAGTGCCGCTTCTATTAGAGCCAAATTGACGATTTGCCGTTTAAGGCCTTATTATGCTTATTTTGCCAAAAGGAGACGACTTGAACAAAATTGGTTGTAGTGTTGGCGAGATAACGCTAAATCGTAAGATTTGGACAAAAAGTGCCGCTTCTATTAGAGCCAAATTGACGACTTGCCGTTTAAGGCCTTATTATGCTTATTTTGCCAAAAGGAGACGATTTAAACAAAAGTGGTTTTAGCGTTGGCGAGATAACGCCAAATCGTACGATTTAGACGATTTGGACAAAAAGTGCCGCTTCTATTAGAGCCAAATTGACGATTTGCCGTTTAAGGCCTTATTATGCTTACTGTGCCAAAAGGAGACGATTTGAACAAAAGTGGTTTTAGCGTTGGCGAGATAACGCCAAATCGTACGATTTAGACGATTTGGACAAAAAGTGCCGCTTCTATTAGAGCCAAATTGACGATTTGCCGTTTAAGGCCTTATTATGCTTATTTTGCCAAAAGGAGACGACTTGAACAAAATTGGTTGTAGCGTTGGCGAGATAACGCCAAATCGTACGATTTGGACAAAAAGTGCCGCTTCTATTAGAGCCAAATTGACGATTTGCCGTTTAAGGCCTTATTATGCTTATTTTGCCAAAAGGAGACGATTTGAACAAAATTGGTTGTAGCATTGGCGAGATAACGCCAAATCGTACGATTTGGACAAAAAGTGCCGCTGCTATTAGAGCCAAATTGACGATTTACCGTTTAAGGCCTTATTATGCTTATTTTGCCAAAAGGAGACGATTTGAACAAAAGTGGTTTTAGCGTTGGCGAGATAACGCCAAATCGTACGATTTAGACGATTTGGACAAAAAGTGCCGCTTCTATTAGAGCCAAATTGACGATTTGCCGTTTAAGGCCTTATTATGCTTATTTTGCCAAAAGGAGACGACTTGAACAAAATTGGTTGTAGCGTTGGCGAGATAACGCTAAATCGTACGATTTGGACAAAAAGTGCCGCTTCTATTAGAGCCAAATTGACGATTTGCCGTTTAAGGCCTTAGTATGCTTATTTTGCCAAAAGGAGACGATTTGAACAAAATTGTTTGTAGCGTTGGCGAAATAACGCCAAATCGTACGATTTGGACATAAAGTGCCGCTTCTATTAGAGCCAAATTGACGATTTGCCGTTTAAGGCCTTATTATGCTTATTTTGCCAATAGGAGACGATTTGAAAAAAATTGGTTGTAGCGTTGGCGAGATAACGCCAAATCGTACGATTTACACGATTTGGACAAAAAGTGCCGCTTCTATTAGAGCCAAATTGACGATTTGCCGTTCAAGGCCTTATTATGCTTATTTTGCCAAAAGGAGACGATTTGAACGAAATTGGTTGTAGCGTTGGCGAAATAACGCCAAATCGTACGATTTGGACAATAAGTGCCGCTTCTATTACAGCCAAATTGACGATTTGCCGTTTAAGGCCTTATTATGCTTATTTTGGCAAAAGGAGACGATTTGAACAAAAGTGGTTGTAGCGTTGGCGAGATAACGCCAAATCGTACGATTTGGACAAAAAGTGCCGCTTCTATTAGAGCCAAATTGACGATTTGCCGTTTAAGGCCTTATTATGCTTATTTTGCCAAAAGGAGACGATTTGAACGAAATTGGTTGTAGCGTTGGAGAAATAACGCCAAATCGTACGATTTGGACAAAAAGTGCCGCTTCTATTAGAGCCAAATTGACGATTTGCCGTTCAAGGCCTTATTATTGTTATTTTGCCAAAAGGAGACGATTTGAACGAAATTGGTTGTAGCGTTGGCGAAATAACGCCAAATCATACGATTTGGACAAAAAGTGCCGCTTCTATTAGAGCCAAATTGACGATTTGCCGTTTAAGGCCTTATTATGCTTATTTTGCCAAAAGGAGACGATTTGAACAAAATTGTTTGTAGCGTTGGCGAAATAACGCCAAATCGTACGATTTGGACAAAAAGTGCCGCTTCTATTAGAGCCAAATTGACGATTTGCCGTTCAAGGCCTTATTATTGTTATTTTGCCAAAAGGAGACGATTTGAACGAAATTGGTTGTAGCGTTGGCGAAATAACGCCAAATCGTACGATTTGGACAAAAAGTGCCGCTTCTATTAGAGCCAAATTGACGATTTGCCGTTCAAGACCTTATTATGCTTATTTTGCCAAAAGGAGACGATTTGAACAAAATTGGTTGTAGCGTTGGCGAAATAACGCCAAATCGTACGATTTGGACAAAAAGTGCCGCTTCTATTAGAGCCAAATTGACGATTTGCCGTTTAAGGCCTTATTATGCTTATTTTGCCAAAAGGAGACGATTTGAACGAAATTGGTTGTAGCGTTGGAGAAAAAACGCCAAATCCTACGATTTGGACAATAAGTGCCGCTTCCATTAGAGCCAAATTGACGATTTGCTGTTTAAGGCCTTATTATGCTTATTTTGCCAAAAGGAGACGATTTGAACGAAATTGGTTGTAGCGTTGGCGAAATAACGCCAAATCATACGATTTGGACAAAAAGTGCCGCTTCTATTAGAGCCAAATTGACGATTTGCCGTTTAAGGCCTTATTATGCTTATTTTGCCAAAAGGAGACGATTTGAACAAAATTGGTTGTAGCGTTGGCGAAATAACGCCAAATCGTACGATTTGGTCAAAAAGTGCCGCTTCTATTAGAGCCAAATTGACGATTTGCCGTTTAAGGCCTTATTATGCTTATTTTGTCAAAAGGAGACGATTTGAACGAAATTGGTTGTAGCGTTGGCGAAATAACGCCAAATCGTACGATTTGGACAAAAAGTGCCGCTTCTATTAGAGCCAAATTGACGATTTGCCGTTTAAGGCTTTATTATGCTTATTTTGCCAAAAGGAGACGATTTGAACAAAATTGGTTGTAGCGTTCGAGAAAAAACGCCAAATCCTACGATTTGGACAATAAGTGCCGCTTCTATTAGAGCCAAATTGACGATTTGCCGTTTAAGGCCTTATTATGCTTATTTTGCCAAAAGGAGACGACTTGAACAAAATTGGTTGTAGTGTTGGCGAGATAACGCTAAATCGTAAGATTTGGACAAAAAGTGCCGCTTCTATTAGAGCCAAATTGACGACTTGCCGTTTAAGGCCTTATTATGCTTATTTTGCCAAAAGGAGACGATTTAAACAAAAGTGGTTTTAGCGTTGGCGAGATAACGCCAAATCGTACGATTTAGACGATTTGGACAAAAAGTGCCGCTTCTATTAGAGCCAAATTGACGATTTGCCGTTTAAGGCCTTATTATGCTTACTGTGCCAAAAGGAGACGATTTGAACAAAATTGTTGTAGTGTTGGCGAGATAACGCTAAATCGTAAGATTTGGACAAAAAGTGCCGCTTCTATTAGAGCCAAATTGACGACTTGCCGTTTAAGGCCTTATTATGCTTATTTTGCCAAAAGGAGACGATTTCAACAAAATTGTTTGTAGCGTTGGCGAAATAACGCCAAATCGTACGATTTGGACAAAAAGTGCCGCTTCTATTAGAGCCAAATTGACGATTTGCCGTTTAAGGCCTTATTATGCTTATTTTGCCAAAAGGAGACGATTTGAACAAAATTGGTTGTAGCATTGGCGAGATAACGCCAAATCGTACGATTTGGACAAAAAGTGCCGCTTCTATTAGAGCCAAATTGACGATTTGCCGTTCAAGACCTTATTATGCTTATTTTGCCAAAAGGAGACGATTTGAACAAAATTGGTTGTAGCGTTTGCGAAATAACGCCAAATCGTACGATTTGGACAAAAAGTGCCGCTTCTATTAGAGCCAAATTGACGATTTGCCGTTTAAGGCCTTATTATGCTTATTTTGCCAAAAGGAGACGATTTGAACAAAATTGGTTGTAGCGTTGGCGAAATAACGCCAAATCGTACGATTTGGACAAAAAGTGCCGCTTCTATTAGAGCCAAATTGACGATTTGCCGTTTAAGGCCTTATTATGCTTATTTTGCCAAAAGGAGACGATTTGAACAAAATTGGTTGTAGCGTTGGCGAAATAACGCCAAATCGTACGATTTGGACAAAAAGTGCCGCTTCTATTAGAGCCAAATTGACGATTTGCCGTTTAAGGCCTTATTATGCTTATTTTGCCAAAAGGAGACGATTTGAACAAAATTGGTTGTAGCGTTGGCGAAATAACGCCAAATCGTACGATTTGGACAAAAAGTGCCGCTTCTATTAGAGCCAAATTGACGATTTGCCGTTTAAGGCCTTATTATGCTTATTTTGCCAAAAGGAGACGATTTGAACAACATTGGTTGTAGCGTTGGCGAGATAACGCCAAATCGTACGATTTGGTCAAAAAGTGCCGCTTCTATTAGAGCCAAATTGACGATTTGCCGTTTAAGGCCTTATTATGCTTATTTTGCCAAAAGGAGACGATTTGAACGAAATTGGTTGTAGCGTTGGAGAAAAAACGCCAAATCCTACGATTTGGACAATAAGTGCCGCTTCCATTAGAGCCAAATTGACGATTTGCTGTTTAAGGCCTTATTATGCTTATTTTGCCAAAAGGAGACGATTTGAACGAAATTGGTTGTAGCGTTGGCGAAATAACGCCAAATCATACGATTTGGACAAAAAGTGCCGCTTCTATTAGAGCCAAATTGACGATTTGCCGTTTAAGGCCTTATTATGCTTATTTTGGCAAAAGGAGACGATTTGAACAAAAGTGGTTGTAGCGTTGGCGAGATAACGCCAAATCGTACGATTTACACGATTTGGACAAAAAGTGCCGCTTCTATTAGAGCCAAATTGACGATTTGCCGTTTAAGGCCTTATTATGCTTATTTTGCCAAAAGGAGACGATTTGAACAAAATTGGTTGTAGCGTTGGCGAAATAACGCCAAATCGTACGATTTGGTCAAAAAGTGCCGCTTCTATTAGAGCCAAATTGACGATTTGCCGTTTAAGGCCTTATTATGCTTATTTTGTCAAAAGGAGACGATTTGAACGAAATTGGTTGTAGCGTTGGCGAAATAACGCCAAATCGTACGATTTGGACAAAAAGTGCCGCTTCTATTAGAGCCAAATTGACGATTTGCCGTTTAAGGCTTTATTATGCTTATTTTGCCAAAAGGAGACGATTTGAACAAAATTGGTTGTAGCGTTCGAGAAAAAACACCAAATCCTACGATTTGGACAATAAGTGCCGCTTCTATTAGAGCCAAATTGACGATTTGCCGTTTAAGGCCTTATTATGCTTATTTTGCCAAAAGGAGACGACTTGAACAAAATTGGTTGTAGTGTTGGCGAGATAACGCTAAATCGTAAGATTTGGACAAAAAGTGCCGCTTCTATTAGAGCCAAATTGACGACTTGCCGTTTAAGGCCTTATTATGCTTATTTTGCCAAAAGGAGACGATTTAAACAAAAGTGGTTTTAGCGTTGGCGAGATAACGCCAAATCGTACGATTTAGACGATTTGGACAAAAAGTGCCGCTTCTATTAGAGCCAAATTGACGATTTGCCGTTTAAGGCCTTATTATGCTTACTGTGCCAAAAGGAGACGATTTGAACAAAATTGTTGTAGTGTTGGCGAGATAACGCTAAATCGTAAGATTTGGACAAAAAGTGCCGCTTCTATTAGAGCCAAATTGACGACTTGCCGTTTAAGGCCTTATTATGCTTATTTTGCCAAAAGGAGACGATTTCAACAAAATTGTTTGTAGCGTTGGCGAAATAACGCCAAATCGTACGATTTGGACAAAAAGTGCCGCTTCTATTAGAGCCAAATTGACGATTTGCCGTTTAAGGCCTTATTATGCTTATTTTGCCAAAAGGAGACGATTTGAACAAAATTGGTTGTAGCATTGGCGAGATAACGCCAAATCGTACGATTTGGACAAAAAGTGCCGCTGCTATTAGAGCCAAATTGACGATTTACCGTTTAAGGCCTTATTATGCTTATTTTGCCAAAAGGAGACGATTTGAACAAAAGTGGTTTTAGCGTTGGCGAGATAACGCCAAATCGTACGATTTAGACGATTTGGACAAAAAGTGCCGCTTCTATTAGAGCCAAATTGACGATTTGCCGTTTAAGGCCTTATTATGCTTATTTTGCCAAAAGGAGACGACTTGAACAAAATTGGTTGTAGCGTTGGCGAGATAACGCTAAATCGTACGATTTGGACAAAAAGTGCCGCTTCTATTAGAGCCAAATTGACGATTTGCCGTTTAAGGCCTTAGTATGCTTATTTTGCCAAAAGGAGACGATTTGAACAAAATTGTTTGTAGCGTTGGCGAAATAACGCCAAATCGTACGATTTGGACAAAAAGTGCCGCTTCTATTAGAGCCAAATTGACGATTTGCCGTTTAAGGCCTTATTATGCTTATTTTGCCAAAAGGAGACGATTTGAACAAAATTGGTTGTAGCGTTGGCGAAATAACGCCAAATCGTACGATTTGGTCAAAAAGTGCCGCTTCTATTAGAGCCAAATTGACGATTTGCCGTTTAAGGCCTTATTATGCTTATTTTGCCAAAAGGAGACGACTTGAACAAAATTGGTTGTAGCGTTCGAGAAAAAACGCCAAATCCTACGATTTGGACAATAAGTGCCGCTTCTATTAGAGCCAAATTGACGATTTGCCGTTTAAGGCCTTATTATGCTTATTTTGCCAAAAGGAGACGACTTGAACAAAATTGGTTGTAGTGTTGGCGAGATAACGCTAAATCGTAAGATTTGGACAAAAAGTGCCGCTTCTATTAGAGCCAAATTGACGACTTGCCGTTTAAGGCCTTATTATGCTTATTTTGCCAAAAGGAGACGATTTAAACAAAAGTGGTTTTAGCGTTGGCGAGATAACGCCAAATCGTACGATTTAGACGATTTGGACAAAAAGTGCCGCTTCTATTAGAGCCAAATTGACGATTTGCCGTTTAAGGCCTTATTATGCTTATTTTGGCAAAAGGAGACGATTTGAACAAAATTGGTTGTAGCGTTGGCGAAATAACGCCAAATCGTACGATTTGGTCAAAAAGTGCCGCTTCTATTAGAGCCAAATTGACGATTTGCCGTTTAAGGCCTTATTATGCTTATTTTGTCAAAAGGAGACGATTTGAACGAAATTGGTTGTAGCGTTGGCGAAATAACGCCAAATCGTACGATTTGGACAAAAAGTGCCGCTTCTAATAGAGCCAAATTGACGATTTGCCGTTTAAGGCTTTATTATGCTTATTTTGCCAAAAGGAGACGATTTGAACAAAATTGGTTGTAGCGTTCGAGAAAAAACGCCAAATCCTACGATTTGGACAATAAGTGCCGCTTCTATTAGAGCCAAATTGACGATTTGCCGTTTAAGGCCTTATTATGCTTATTTTGCCAAAAGGAGACGACTTGAACAAAATTGGTTGTAGTGTTGGCGAGATAACGCTAAATCGTAAGATTTGGACAAAAAGTGCCGCTTCTATTAGAGCCAAATTGACGACTTGCCGTTTAAGGCCTTATTATGCTTATTTTGCCAAAAGGAGACGATTTAAACAAAAGTGGTTTTAGCGTTGGCGAGATAACGCCAAATCGTACGATTTAGACGATTTGGACAAAAAGTGCCGCTTCTATTAGAGCCAAATTGACGATTTGCCGTTTAAGGCCTTATTATGCTAACTGTGCCAAAAGGAGACGATTTGAACAAAATTGTTTGTAGCGTTGGCGAAATAACGCCAAATCGTACGATTTGGACATAAAGTGCCGCTTCTATTAGAGCCAAATTGACGATTTGCCGTTTAAGGCCTTATTATGCTTATTTTGCCAAAAGGAGACGACTTGAACAAAATTGGTTGTAGTGTTGGCGAGATAACGCTAAATCGTAAGATTTGGACAAAAAGTGCCGCTTCTATTAGAGCCAAATTGACGACTTGCCGTTTAAGGCCTTATTATGCTTATTTTGCCAAAAGGAGACGATTTCAACAAAATTGTTTGTAGCGTTGGCGAAATAACGCCAAATCGTACGATTTGGACAAAAAGTGCCGCTTCTATTAGAGCCAAATTGACGATTTGCCGTTTAAGGCCTTATTATGCTTATTTTGCCAAAAGGAGACGATTTGAACAAAATTGGTTGTAGCATTGGCGAGATAACGCCAAATCGTACGATTTGGACAAAAAGTGCCGCTGCTATTAGAGCCAAATTGACGATTTACCGTTTAAGGCCTTATTATGCTTATTTTGCCAAAAGGAGACGATTTGAACAAAAGTGGTTTTAGCGTTGGCGAGATAACGCCAAATCGTACGATTTAGACGATTTGGACAAAAAGTGCCGCTTCTATTAGAGCCAAATTGACGATTTGCCGTTTAAGGCCTTATTATGCTTATTTTGCCAAAAGGAGACGACTTGAACAAAATTGGTTGTAGTGTTGGCGAGATAACGCTAAATCGTAAGATTTGGACAAAAAGTGCCGCTTCTATTAGAGCCAAATTGACGACTTGCCGTTTAAGGCCTTATTATGCTTATTTTGCCAAAAGGAGACGATTTCAACAAAATTGTTTGTAGCGTTGGCGAAATAACGCCAAATCGTACGATTTGGACAAAAAGTGCCGCTTCTATTAGAGCCAAATTGACGATTTGCCGTTTAAGGCCTTATTATGCTTATTTTGCCAAAAGGAGACGATTTGAACAAAATTGGTTGTAGCATTGGCGAGATAACGCCAAATCGTACGATTTGGACAAAAAGTGCCGCTGCTATTAGAGCCAAATTGACGATTTACCGTTTAAGGCCTTATTATGCTTATTTTGCCAAAAGGAGACGATTTGAACAAAAGTGGTTTTAGCGTTGGCGAGATAACGCCAAATCGTACGATTTAGACGATTTGGACAAAAAGTGCCGCTTCTATTAGAGCCAAATTGACGATTTGCCGTTTAAGGCCTTATTATGCTTATTTTGCCAAAAGGAGACGACTTGAACAAAATTGGTTGTAGCGTTGGCGAGATAACGCTAAATCGTACGATTTGGACAAAAAGTGCCGCTTCTATTAGAGCCAAATTGACGATTTGCCGTTTAAGGCCTTAGTATGCTTATTTTGCCAAAAGGAGACGATTTGAACAAAATTGTTTGTAGCGTTGGCGAAATAACGCCAAATCGTACGATTTGGACAAAAAGTGCCGCTTCTATTAGAGCCAAATTGACGATTTGCCGTTTAAGGCCTTATTATGCTTATTTTGCCAAAAGGAGACGATTTGAACAAAATTGGTTGTAGCGTTGGCGAAATAACGCCAAATCGTACGATTTGGTCAAAAAGTGCCGCTTCTATTAGAGCCAAATTGACGATTTGCCGTTTAAGGCCTTATTATGCTTATTTTGCCAAAAGGAGACGACTTGAACAAAATTGGTTGTAGCGTTCGAGAAAAAACGCCAAATCCTACGATTTGGACAATAAGTGCCGCTTCTATTAGAGCCAAATTGACGATTTGCCGTTTAAGGCCTTATTATGCTTATTTTGCCAAAAGGAGACGACTTGAACAAAATTGGTTGTAGTGTTGGCGAGATAACGCTAAATCGTAAGATTTGGACAAAAAGTGCCGCTTCTATTAGAGCCAAATTGACGACTTGCCGTTTAAGGCCTTATTATGCTTATTTTGCCAAAAGGAGACGATTTAAACAAAAGTGGTTTTAGCGTTGGCGAGATAACGCCAAATCGTACGATTTAGACGATTTGGACAAAAAGTGCCGCTTCTATTAGAGCCAAATTGACGATTTGCCGTTTAAGGCCTTATTATGCTTATTTTGGCAAAAGGAGACGATTTGAACAAAATTGGTTGTAGCGTTGGCGAAATAACGCCAAATCGTACGATTTGGTCAAAAAGTGCCGCTTCTATTAGAGCCAAATTGACGATTTGCCGTTTAAGGCCTTATTATGCTTATTTTGTCAAAAGGAGACGATTTGAACGAAATTGGTTGTAGCGTTGGCGAAATAACGCCAAATCGTACGATTTGGACAAAAAGTGCCGCTTCTAATAGAGCCAAATTGACGATTTGCCGTTTAAGGCTTTATTATGCTTATTTTGCCAAAAGGAGACGATTTGAACAAAATTGGTTGTAGCGTTCGAGAAAAAACGCCAAATCCTACGATTTGGACAATAAGTGCCGCTTCTATTAGAGCCAAATTGACGATTTGCCGTTTAAGGCCTTATTATGCTTATTTTGCCAAAAGGAGACGACTTGAACAAAATTGGTTGTAGTGTTGGCGAGATAACGCTAAATCGTAAGATTTGGACAAAAAGTGCCGCTTCTATTAGAGCCAAATTGACGACTTGCCGTTTAAGGCCTTATTATGCTTATTTTGCCAAAAGGAGACGATTTAAACAAAAGTGGTTTTAGCGTTGGCGAGATAACGCCAAATCGTACGATTTAGACGATTTGGACAAAAAGTGCCGCTTCTATTAGAGCCAAATTGACGATTTGCCGTTTAAGGCCTTATTATGCTAACTGTGCCAAAAGGAGACGATTTGAACAAAATTGTTTGTAGCGTTGGCGAAATAACGCCAAATCGTACGATTTGGACATAAAGTGCCGCTTCTATTAGAGCCAAATTGACGATTTGCCGTTTAAGGCCTTATTATGCTTATTTTGCCAAAAGGAGACGACTTGAACAAAATTGGTTGTAGTGTTGGCGAGATAACGCTAAATCGTAAGATTTGGACAAAAAGTGCCGCTTCTATTAGAGCCAAATTGACGACTTGCCGTTTAAGGCCTTATTATGCTTATTTTGCCAAAAGGAGACGATTTCAACAAAATTGTTTGTAGCGTTGGCGAAATAACGCCAAATCGTACGATTTGGACAAAAAGTGCCGCTTCTATTAGAGCCAAATTGACGATTTGCCGTTTAAGGCCTTATTATGCTTATTTTGCCAAAAGGAGACGATTTGAACAAAATTGGTTGTAGCATTGGCGAGATAACGCCAAATCGTACGATTTGGACAAAAAGTGCCGCTGCTATTAGAGCCAAATTGACGATTTACCGTTTAAGGCCTTATTATGCTTATTTTGCCAAAAGGAGACGATTTGAACAAAAGTGGTTTTAGCGTTGGCGAGATAACGCCAAATCGTACGATTTAGACGATTTGGACAAAAAGTGCCGCTTCTATTAGAGCCAAATTGACGATTTGCCGTTTAAGGCCTTATTATGCTTATTTTGCCAAAAGGAGACGACTTGAACAAAATTGGTTGTAGTGTTGGCGAGATAACGCTAAATCGTAAGATTTGGACAAAAAGTGCCGCTTCTATTAGAGCCAAATTGACGACTTGCCGTTTAAGGCCTTATTATGCTTATTTTGCCAAAAGGAGACGATTTCAACAAAATTGTTTGTAGCGTTGGCGAAATAACGCCAAATCGTACGATTTGGACAAAAAGTGCCGCTTCTATTAGAGCCAAATTGACGATTTGCCGTTTAAGGCCTTATTATGCTTATTTTGCCAAAAGGAGACGATTTGAACAAAATTGGTTGTAGCATTGGCGAGATAACGCCAAATCGTACGATTTGGACAAAAAGTGCCGCTGCTATTAGAGCCAAATTGACGATTTACCGTTTAAGGCCTTATTATGCTTATTTTGCCAAAAGGAGACGATTTGAACAAAAGTGGTTTTAGCGTTGGCGAGATAACGCCAAATCGTACGATTTAGACGATTTGGACAAAAAGTGCCGCTTCTATTAGAGCCAAATTGACGATTTGCCGTTTAAGGCCTTATTATGCTTATTTTGCCAAAAGGAGACGACTTGAACAAAATTGGTTGTAGCGTTGGCGAGATAACGCTAAATCGTACGATTTGGACAGAAAGTGCCGCTTCTATTAGAGCCAAATTGACGATTTGCCGTTTAAGGCCTTAGTATGCTTATTTTGCCAAAAGGAGACGATTTGAACAAAATTGTTTGTAGCGTTGGCGAAATAACGCCAAATCGTACGATTTGGACATAAAGTGCCGCTTCTATTAGAGCCAAATTGACGATTTGCCGTTTAAGGCCTTATTATGCTTATTTTGCCAAAAGGAGACGATTTGAACAAAATTGGTTGTAGCGTTGGCGAAATAACGCCAAATCGTACGATTTGGTCAAAAAGTGCCGCTTCTATTAGAGCCAAATTGACGATTTGCCGTTTAAGGCCTTATTATGCTTATTTTGCCAAAAGGAGACGACTTGAACAAAATTGGTTGTAGCGTTCGAGAAAAAACGCCAAATCCTACGATTTGGACAATAAGTGCCGCTTCTATTAGAGCCAAATTGACGATTTGCCGTTTAAGGCCTTATTATGCTTATTTTGCCAAAAGGAGACGACTTGAACAAAATTGGTTGTAGTGTTGGCGAGATAACGCTAAATCGTAAGATTTGGACAAAAAGTGCCGCTTCTATTAGAGCCAAATTGACGACTTGCCGTTTAAGGCCTTATTATGCTTATTTTGCCAAAAGGAGACGATTTAAACAAAAGTGGTTTTAGCGTTGGCGAGATAACGCCAAATCGTACGATTTAGACGATTTGGACAAAAAGTGCCGCTTCTATTAGAGCCAAATTGACGATTTGCCGTTTAAGGCCTTATTATGCTAACTGTGCCAAAAGGAGACGATTTGAACAAAATTGTTTGTAGCGTTGGCGAAATAACGCCAAATCGTACGATTTGGACATAAAGTGCCGCTTCTATTAGAGCCAAATTGACGATTTGCCGTTTAAGGCCTTATTATGCTTATTTTGCCAAAAGGAGACGACTTGAACAAAATTGGTTGTAGTGTTGGCGAGATAACGCTAAATCGTAAGATTTGAACAAAAAGTGCCGCTTCTATTAGAGCCAAATTGACGACTTGCCGTTTAAGGCCTTATTATGCTTATTTTGCCAAAAGGAGACGATTTCAACAAAATTGTTTGTAGCGTTGGCGAAATAACGCCAAATCGTACGATTTGGACAAAAAGTGCCGCTTCTATTAGAGCCAAATTGACGATTTGCCGTTTAAGGCCTTATTATGCTTATTTTGCCAAAAGGAGACGATTTGAACAAAATTGGTTGTAGCATTGGCGAGATAACGCCAAATCGTACGATTTGGACAAAAAGTGCCGCTGCTATTAGAGCCAAATTGACGATTTACCGTTTAAGGCCTTATTATGCTTATTTTGCCAAAAGGAGACGATTTGAACAAAAGTGGTTTTAGCGTTGGCGAGATAACGCCAAATCGTACGATTTAGACGATTTGGACAAAAAGTGCCGCTTCTATTAGAGCCAAATTGACGATTTGCCGTTTAAGGCCTTATTATGCTTATTTTGCCAAAAGGAGACGATTTGAACAAAATTGGTTGTAGCGTTGGCGAAATAACGCCAAATCGTACGATTTGGTCAAAAAGTGCCGCTTCTATTAGAGCCAAATTGACGATTTGCCGTTTAAGGCCTTATTATGCTTATTTTGCCAAAAGGAGACGACTTGAACAAAATTGGTTGTAGCGTTGGCGAGATAACGCTAAATCGTACGATTTGGACAGAAAGTGCCGCTTCTATTAGAGCCAAATTGACGATTTGCCGTTTAAGGCCTTAGTATGCTTATTTTGCCAAAAGGAGACGATTTGAACAAAATTGTTTGTAGCGTTGGCGAAATAACGCCAAATCGTACGATTTGGACATAAAGTGCCGCTTCTATTAGAGCCAAATTGACGATTTGCCGTTTAAGGCCTTATTATGCTTATTTTGCCAATAGGAGACGATTTGAAAAAAATTGGTTGTAGCGTTGGCGAGATAACGCCAAATCGTACGATTTACACGATTTGGACAAAAAGTGCCGCTTCTATTAGAGCCAAATTGACGATTTGCCGTTTAAGGCCTTATTATGCTTATTTTGCCAAAAGGAGACGATTTGAACGAAATTGGTTGTAGCGTTGGCGAAATAACGCCAAATCGTACGATTTGGACAATAAGTGCCGCTTCTATTAGAGCCAAATTGACGATTTGCCGTTTAAGGCCTTATTATGCTTATTTTGGCAAAAGGAGACGATTTGAACAAAAGTGGTTGTAGCGTTGGCGAGATAACGCCAAATCGTACGATTTGGACAAAAAGTGCCGCTTCTATTAGAGCCTAATTGACGATTTGCCGTTTAAGGCCTTATTATGCTTATTTTGGCAAAAGGAGACGATTTGAACAAAAGTGGTTGTAGCGTTGGCGAGATAACGCCAAATCGTACGATTTGGACAAAAAGTGCCGCTTCTATTAGAGCCAAATTGACGATTTGCCGTTTAAGGCCTTATTATGCTTATTTTGCCAAAAGGAGACGATTTGAACGAAATTGGTTGTAGCGTTGGAGAAATAACGCCAAATCGTACGATTTGGACAAAAAGTGCCGCTTCTATTAGAGCCAAATTGACGATTTGCCGTTCAAGGCCTTATTATTGTTATTTTGCCAAAAGGAGACGATTTGAACGAAATTGGTTGTAGCGTTGGCGAAATAACGCCAAATCATACGATTTGGACAAAAAGTGCCGCTTCTATTAGAGCCAAATTGACGATTTGCCGTTTAAGGCCTTATTATGCTTATTTTGCCAAAAGGAGACGATTTGAACAAAATTGTTTGTAGCGTTGGCGAAATAACGCCAAATCGTACGATTTGGACAAAAAGTGCCGCTTCTATTAGAGCCAAATTGACGATTTGCCGTTCAAGGCCTTATTATTGTTATTTTGCCAAAAGGAGACGATTTGAACGAAATTGGTTGTAGCGTTGGCGAAATAACGCCAAATCGTACGATTTGGACAAAAAGTGCCGCTTCTATTAGAGCCAAATTGACGATTTGCCGTTTAAGGCCTTATTATGCTTATTTTGTGAAAAGGAGACGATTTGAACGAAATTGGTTGTAGCGTTGGCGAAATAACGCCAAATCGTACGATTTGGACAAAAAGTGCCGCTTCTATTAGAGCCAAATTGACGATTTGCCGTTCAAGACCTTATTATGCTTATTTTGCCAAAAGGAGACGATTTGAACGAAATTGGTTGTAGCGTTGGGGAAATAACGCCAAATCGTACGATTTGGACAATAAGTGCCGCTTCTATTAGAGCCAAATTGACGATTTGCCGTTTAAGGCCTTATTATGCTTATTTTGCCAAAAGGAGACGATTTGAACAAAAGTGGTTGTAGCGTTGGCGAGATAACGCCAAATCGTACGATTTACACGATTTGGACAAAAAGTGCCGCTTCTATTAGAGCCAAATTGACGATTTGCCGTTTAAGGCCTTATTATGCTTATTTTGCCAATAGGAGACGATTTGAACAAAATTGGTTGTAGCATTGGCGAGATAACGCCAAATCGTACGATTTGGTCAAAAAGTGCCGCTTCTATTAGAGCCAAATTGACGATTTGCCGTTTAAGGCCTTATTATGCTTATTTTGCCAAAAGGAGACGATTTGAACAAAATTGGTTGTAGCGTTGGCGAAATAACGCCAAATCGTACGATTTGGACAAAAAGTGCCGCTTCTATTAGAGCCAAATTGACGATTTGCCGTTTAAGGCCTTATTATGCTTATTTTGCCAAAAGGAGACGATTTGAACAAAATTGGTTGTAGCGTTGGCGAAATAACGCCAAATCGTACGATTTGGACAAAAAGTGCCGCTTCTATTAGAGCCAAATTGACGATTTGCCGTTTAAGGCCTTATTATGCTTATTTTGCCAAAAGGAGACGATTTGAACAAAATTGGTTGTAGCGTTGGCGAAATAACGCCAAATCGTACGATTTGGACAAAAAGTGCCGCTTCTATTAGAGCCAAATTGACGATTTGCCGTTTAAGGCCTTATTATGCTTATTTTGTGAAAAGGAGACGATTTGAACGAAATTGGTTGTAGCGTTGGCGAAATAACGCCAAATCGTACGATTTGGACAAAAAGTGCCGCTTCTATTAGAGCCAAATTGACGATTTGCCGTTTAAGGCCTTATTATGCTTATTTTGCCAATAGGAGACGATTTGAAAAAAATTGGTTGTAGCGTTGGCGAGATAACGCCAAATCGTACGATTTACACGATTTGGACAAAAAGTGCCGCTTCTATTAGAGCCAAATTGACGATTTGCCGTTTAAGGCCTTATTATGCTTATTTTGCCAAAAGGAGACGATTTGAACAAAATTGTTTGTAGCGTTGGCGAAATAACGCCAAATCGTACGATTTGGACAAAAAGTGCCGCTTCTATTAGAGCCAAATTGACGATTTGCCGTTCAAGGCCTTATTATTGTTATTTTGCCAAAAGGAGACGATTTGAACGAAATTGGTTGTAGCGTTGGCGAAATAACGCCAAATCGTACGATTTGGACAAAAAGTGCCGCTTCTATTAGAGCCAAATTGACGATTTGCCGTTCAAGACCTTATTATGCTTATTTTGCCAAAAGGAGACGATTTGAACAAAAGTGGTTGTAGCGTTGGCGAGATAACGCCAAATCGTACGATTTACACGATTTGGACAAAAAGTGCCGCTTCTATTAGAGCCAAATTGACGATTTGCCGTTTAAGGCCTTATTATGCTTATTTTGCCAATAGGAGACGATTTGAACAAAATTGGTTGTAGCATTGGCGAGATAACGCCAAATCGTACGATTTGGTCAAAAAGTGCCGCTTCTATTAGAGCCAAATTGACGATTTGCCGTTTAAGGCCTTATTATGCTTATTTTGCCAAAAGGAGACGATTTGAACAAAATTGTTTGTAGCGTTGGCGAAATAACGCCAAATCGTACGATTTGGACAAAAAGTGCCGCTTCTATTAGAGCCAAATTGACGATTTGCCGTTTAAGGCCTTATTATGCTTATTTTGCCAAAAGGAGACGATTTAAACAAAATTGGTTGTAGCGTTGGCGAAATAACGCCAAATCGTACGATTTGGACAAAAAGTGCCGCTTCTATTAGAGCCAAATTGACGATTTGCCGTTCAAGGCCTTATTATGCTTATTTTGCCAAAAGGAGACGATTTGAACAAAATTGGTTGTAGCGTTGGCGAAATAACGCCAAATCGTACGATTTGGTCAAAAAGTGCCGCTTCTATTAGAGCCAAATTGACGATTTGCCGTTTAAGGCCTTATTATGCTTATTTTGCCAAAAGGAGACGATTTGAACGAAATTGGTTGTAGCGTTGGAGAAATAACGCCAAATCGTACGATTTGGACAAAAAGTGCCGCTTCTATTAGAGCCAAATTGACGATTTGCCGTTCAAGGCCTTATTATTGTTATTTTGCCAAAAGGAGACGATTTGAACGAAATTGGTTGTAGCGTTGGCGAAATAACGCCAAATCATACGATTTGGACAAAAAGTGCCGCTTCTATTAGAGCCAAATTGACGATTTGCCGTTTAAGGCCTTATTATGCTTATTTTGTGAAAAGGAGACGATTTGAACGAAATTGGTTGTAGCGTTGGCGAAATAACGCCAAATCGTACGATTTGGACAAAAAGTGCCGCTTCTATTAGAGCCAAATTGACGATTTGCCGTTCAAGACCTTATTATGCTTATTTTGCCAAAAGGAGACGATTTGAACGAAATTGGTTGTAGCGTTGGGGAAATAACGCCAAATCGTACGATTTGGACAATAAGTGCCGCTTCTATTAGAGCCAAATTGACGATTTGCCGTTTAAGGCCTTATTATGCTTATTTTGGCAAAAGGAGACGATTTGAACAAAAGTGGTTGTAGCGTTGGCGAGATAACGCCAAATCGTACGATTTACACGATTTGGACAAAAAGTGCCGCTTCTATTAGAGCCAAATTGACGATTTGCCGTTTAAGGCCTTATTATGCTTATTTTGCCAATAGGAGACGATTTGAACAAAATTGGTTGTAGCATTGGCGAGATAACGCCAAATCGTACGATTTGGTCAAAAAGTGCCGCTTCTATTAGAGCCAAATTGACGATTTGCCGTTTAAGGCCTTATTATGCTTATTTTGCCAAAAGGAGACGATTTGAACAAAATTGGTTGTAGCGTTGGCGAAATAACGCCAAATCGTACGATTTGGACAAAAAGTGCCGCTTCTATTAGAGCCAAATTGACGATTTGCCGTTTAAGGCCTTATTATGCTTATTTTGCCAAAAGGAGACGATTTGAACAAAATTGGTTGTAGCGTTGGCGAAATAACGCCAAATCGTACGATTTGGACAAAAAGTGCCGCTTCTATTAGAGCCAAATTGACGATTTGCCGTTCAAGGCCTTATTATTGTTATTTTGCCAAAAGGAGACGATTTGAACGAAATTGGTTGTAGCGTTGGCGAAATAACGCCAAATCGTACGATTTGGACAAAAAGTGCCGCTTCTATTAGAGCCAAATTGACGATTTGCCGTTCAAGACCTTATTATGCTTATTTTGCCAAAAGGAGACGATTTGAACAAAAGTGGTTGTAGCGTTGGCGAGATAACGCCAAATCGTACGATTTACACGATTTGGACAAAAAGTGCCGCTTCTATTAGAGCCAAATTGACGATTTGCCGTTTAAGGCCTTATTATGCTTATTTTGCCAATAGGAGACGATTTGAACAAAATTGGTTGTAGCATTGGCGAGATAACGCCAAATCGTACGATTTGGTCAAAAAGTGCCGCTTCTATTAGAGCCAAATTGACGATTTGCCGTTTAAGGCCTTATTATGCTTATTTTGCCAAAAGGAGACGATTTGAACAAAATTGTTTGTAGCGTTGGCGAAATAACGCCAAATCGTACGATTTGGACAAAAAGTGCCGCTTCTATTAGAGCCAAATTGACGATTTGCCGTTTAAGGCCTTATTATGCTTATTTTGCCAAAAGGAGACGATTTAAACAAAATTGGTTGTAGCGTTGGCGAAATAACGCCAAATCGTACGATTTGGACAAAAAGTGCCGCTTCTATTAGAGCCAAATTGACGATTTGCCGTTCAAGGCCTTATTATGCTTATTTTGCCAAAAGGAGACGATTTGAACAAAATTGGTTGTAGCGTTGGCGAAATAACGCCAAATCGTACGATTTGGTCAAAAAGTGCCGCTTCTATTAGAGCCAAATTGACGATTTGCCGTTTAAGGCCTTATTATGCTTATTTTGCCAAAAGGAGACGATTTGAACGAAATTGGTTGTAGCGTTGGAGAAATAACGCCAAATCGTACGATTTGGACAAAAAGTGCCGCTTCTATTAGAGCCAAATTGACGATTTGCCGTTCAAGGCCTTATTATTGTTATTTTGCCAAAAGGAGACGATTTGAACGAAATTGGTTGTAGCGTTGGCGAAATAACGCCAAATCATACGATTTGGACAAAAAGTGCCGCTTCTATTAGAGCCAAATTGACGATTTGCCGTTTAAGGCCTTATTATGCTTATTTTGCCAAAAGGAGACGATTTGAACAAAATTGGTTGTAGCGTTGGCGAAATAACGCCAAATCGTACGATTTGGACAAAAAGTGCCGCTTCTATTAGAGCCAAATTGACGATTTGCCGTTTAAGGCCTTATTATGCTTATTTTGTGAAAAGGAGACGATTTGAACGAAATTGGTTGTAGCGTTGGCGAAATAACGCCAAATCGTACGATTTGGACAAAAAGTGCCGCTTCTATTAGAGCCAAATTGACGATTTGCCGTTTAAGGCCTTATTATGCTTATTTTGCCAAAAGGAGACGATTTGAACAAAAGTGGTTGTAGCGTTGGCGAGATAACGCCAAATCGTACGATTTACACGATTTGGACAAAAAGTGCCGCTTCTATTAGAGCCAAATTGACGATTTGCCGTTTAAGGCCTTATTATGCTTATTTTGCCAATAGGAGACGATTTGAACAAAATTGGTTGTAGCGTTGGCGAAATAACGCCAAATCGTACGATTTGGACAAAAAGTGCCGCTTCTATTAGAGCCAAATTGACGATTTGCCGTTTAAGGCCTTATTATGCTTATTTTGCCAAAAGGAGACGATTTGAACAAAATTGGTTGTAGCGTTGGCGAAATAACGCCAAATCGTACGATTTGGACAAAAAGTGCCGCTTCTATTAGAGCCAAATTGACGATTTGCCGTTTAAGGCCTTATTATGCTTATTTTGCCAAAAGGAGACGATTTGAACAAAAGTGGTTGTAGCGTTGGCGAGATAACGCCAAATCGTACGATTTACACGATTTGGACAAAAAGTGCCGCTTCTATTAGAGCCAAATTGACGATTTGCCGTTCAAGGCCTTATTATGCTTATTTTGCCAAAAGGAGACGATTTGAACAAAATTGGTTGTAGCGTTGGCGAAATAACGCCAAATCGTACGATTTGGTCAAAAAGTGCCGCTTCTATTAGAGCCAAATTGACGATTTGCCGTTTAAGGCCTTATTATGCTTATTTTGCCAAAAGGAGACGATTTGAACGAAATTGGTTGTAGCGTTGGAGAAATAACGCCAAATCGTACGATTTGGACAAAAAGTGCCGCTTCTATTAGAGCCAAATTGACGATTTGCCGTTCAAGGCCTTATTATTGTTATTTTGCCAAAAGGAGACGATTTGAACGAAATTGGTTGTAGCGTTGGCGAAATAACGCCAAATCATACGATTTGGACAAAAAGTGCCGCTTCTATTAGAGCCAAATTGACGATTTGCCGTTTAAGGCCTTATTATGCTTATTTTGCCAAAAGGAGACGATTTGAACAAAATTGTTTGTAGCGTTGGCGAAATAACGCCAAATCGTACGATTTGGACAAAAAGTGCCGCTTCTATTAGAGCCAAATTGACGATTTGCCGTTTAAGGCCTTATTATGCTTATTTTGCCAAAAGGAGACGATTTGAACAAAATTGGTTGTAGCGTTGGGGAAATAACGCCAAATCGTACGATTTGGACAATAAGTGCCGCTTCTATTAGAGCCAAATTGACGATTTGCCGTTTAAGGCCTTATTATGCTTATTTTGGCAAAAGGAGACGATTTGAACAAAAGTGGTTGTAGCGTTGGCGAGATAACGCCAAATCGTACGATTTACACGATTTGGACAAAAAGTGCCGCTTCTATTAGAGCCAAATTGACGATTTGCCGTTTAAGGCCTTATTATGCTTATTTTGCCAATAGGAGACGATTTGAACAAAATTGGTTGTAGCATTGGCGCGATAACGCCAAATCGTACGATTTGGTCAAAAAGTGCCGCTTCTATTAGAGCCAAATTGACGATTTGCCGTTTAAGGCCTTATTATGCTTATTTTGCCAAAAGGAGACGATTTGAACAAAATTGGTTGTAGCGTTGGCGAAATAACGCCAAATCGTACGATTTGGACAAAAAGTGCCGCTTCTATTAGAGCCAAATTGACGATTTGCCGTTTAAGGCCTTATTATGCTTATTTTGTGAAAAGGAGACAATTTGAACGAAATTGGTTGTAGCGTTGGCGAAATAACGCCAAATCGTACGATTTGGACAAAAAGTGCCGCTTCTATTAGAGCCAAATTGACGATTTGCCGTTTAAGGCCTTATTATGCTTATTTTGCCAAAAGGAGACGATTTGAACAAAAGTGGTTGTAGCGTTGGCGAGATAACGCCAAATCGTACGATTTACACGATTTGGACAAAAAGTGCCGCTTCTATTAGAGCCAAATTGACGATTTGCCGTTTAAGGCCTTATTATGCTTATTTTGCCAATAGGAGACGATTTGAACAAAATTGGTTGTAGCGTTGGCGAAATAACGCCAAATCGTACGATTTGGACAAAAAGTGCCGCTTCTATTAGAGCCAAATTGACGATTTGCCGTTTAAGGCCTTATTATGTTTATTTTGCCAAAAGGAGACGATTTGAACAAAAGTGGTTGTAGCGTTGGCGAAATAACGCCAAATCGTACGATTTACACGATTTGGACAAAAAGTGCCGCTTCTATTAGAGCCAAATTGACGATTTGCCGTTTAAGGCCTAATTATGCTTATTTTGCCAAAAGGAGACGATTTGAACAAAATTGGTTGTAGCGTTGGCGAGATAACGCCCAATCGTACGATTTGGTCAAAAAGTGCTGCTTCTATTAGAGCCAAATTGACGATTTACCGTTTAAGGCCTTATTATGTTTATTTTGCCAAAAGGAGACGATTTGAACAAAAGTGGTTGTAGCGTTGGCGAGATAACGCCAAATCGTACGATTTACACGATTTGGACAAAAAGTGCCGCTTCTATTAGAGCCAAATTGACGATTTGCCGTTTAAGGCCTTATTATGCTTATTTTGCCAAAAGGAGACGATTTGAACAAAATTGTTTGTAGCGTTGGCGAAATAACGCCAAATCGTACGATTTGGACAAAAAGTGCCGCTTCTATTAGAACCAAATTGACGATTTGCCGTTTAAGGCCTTATTATGCTTATTTTGCCAAAAGGAGACGATTTGAACGAAATTGGTTGTAGCGTTGGAGAAATAACGCTAAATCGTACGATTTACACGATTTGGACAAAAAGTGCCGCTTCTATTAGAGCCAAATTGACGATTTGCCGTTTAAGGCCTAATTATGCTTATTTTGCCAAAAGGAGACGATTTGAACAAAATTGGTTGTAGCGTTGGCGAGATAACGCCCAATCGTACGATTTGGTCAAAAAGTGCTGCTTCTATTAGAGCCAAATTGACGATTTGCCGTTTAAGGCCTTATTATGTTTATTTTGCCAAAAGGAGACGATTTGTACAAAATTGGTTGTAGCGTTGGCGAAATAACGCCAAATCGTAGTTTTCGGGCAATTTCCGACGAAACTCGCCGGTTTCACTGATTTGACGATTTTTAAGCTCAGTATTGTTAGTAATGACGGAAATAGCACGAAATCATACGATTTAACGATTTGGACGAAAATTGCCGCTTCTAGGATAGCCAAATTGACGATTGCCGTTTAAGGCGTAATTATGCTTATTTTGCCAAACCCGAACTAACCCGAATTAACCCAAATTAACACGAACTAACCCGAAGTAACCTTTTTTTTTCCGAGGAGGGGGAATCTTCTCAAGACACCCGGCCTGGTCCACGACCGGGTAGTGTGGGATTCGACCGACCATTACGTCGCCCGCCTACCCACTAAACCCACCTCCCCTCTTCTGCTTCGGGTCTACCTTTCGGTATTACTTCAGGGCTTCCTTGCTCCCTCGGACTAGGTACGGACACGGTTCCGCACCCCACTCTTCTTCCTCTCGTTCTCTCTTGCAATCTTGACCCTCAAGATCTTCTCTATCAGGCCCTCAAACGCTACCCACTTGCTCTTACTTTCCACCAGCTCGTTCCCTATCGTGCTTCGGTTCAGGTCGAGTCCCCCCGCCCTTGCCTCGGCGCGATAGCTCTCCCACTCCGGACACATCCACAGCGTGTGCTCCGATGTGTCCTCTCTTTCGTTACAAAACCAACATTCACTACTTCTCTCCACTCGTATCCGCTTCAGGTATTTCCCGAACACGCCGTGTCCGGTGAAAACCTGAGCCAACATGTACCCGCTCTTCGTCCATTCGCACTCGTACCAGTCGCGGATCCGGGGTACGAAGGTCTTTATCCAACCCTCGTACTTCTCCCATTCCCGCTCCCACTCGTTCATTGCCCATTCCTTCGCTCCACTTTTTCCCCCTTTCCACATCATACTTCTTTCCGTCACCCTTATTCTCACCGGAGGTATCTTGGCCAATGCCAGCACCGCATCGGTCGGTGCCGTCCTGTAGGCGCTAGCCACCCGGAGCGCGAGCAGACGATTCGCTCTCTCCAGTATGGCCGCGTACCTTCCGTACTCCAGTTCTGTTCGCCAGACCGGAGCCGCGTACAGCATGACCGAGGATGCCGCCATCACCATCAACCTCCTCCTTTCGTACCCCAAACCGCTCGCTCTAGGCAGTATGCCTTCGAGTTTCCCTATCACCTTAGTAACCTTTTCGGCGGTTCGACGTACGTGCTCACCGAAGCGAGCATTTCTGCCGAACCACACCCCTAGGTACTTCACGCATTCCTTCGTCTCGTACGAGACGTCGTCCACTCTCAGACTCATGCTTCTTATTTTCTTTCGCCCGGCCAACAGCACCACTTCGGTTTTTTCCGTAGCCATGCTTAGCCCCATGCGTTCGAACGTGTCGGCGACCAGTTCCATGGCCCACCTGGTCCTCGCCTCTAGGGTTACCCCGTCCCTCGCCGAGACCTCCAACGCCAAGTCGTCCGCGTAGGCCACCGGAGTGACCCCTCGCGGATACTCGACGGTCAGTATCCCGTCGTAGTAGAGGTTCCACAAGACGGGGCCCAGGACGGATCTTTGGGGAACGCCACACGACATCTCTCGAACTCCCCCGTCAGGTAACACCAAAAACCGATCTTGCAGGTACGACTGAACTACGTTCAAGAGGTACCCGCTCACCTTGGCCCTTCTCATCACGTCGACGATAAGATCCCAAGGCGCCGTATTAAAGGCGTTCTTTACATCAATTGTTACCATGACACAGAAGCCCGCGTGCGTGTAACTTTTCCCCCTGATCCCCTCGACTATCCGCATGAAGGCCTGCATGGCGTCAAGGGTACTCTTGCCCTTGACGAACCCATACTGACTCTCGCTCACCATACCCAGAGCCTTCGCTTCTTCCAGCAATCTGGTCTTGACCATCTTTTCCACCATTTTCCCGAGTCCGTCCACTAGGCATATGGGTCGGTACGACACCTCTGCCCTCGGGTCACGCTTCGGTTTCTCCACCAGCACCAGTCGAGTCCTCTTCCAGACTTTAGGGTATTCGCCCGAAGTCAGGATGCGATTTACGCAACTTGCCATACCCTGGGGCACTGCCCCAAGATATAGCTTCAAGACTTCGTTTGTTAACCCATCCAATCCCGGAGCCTTGCGGCTCTTGAGACTCCCGACGGCCTGTCGGATCTCCTCAGTCGTAACTCGAGGCATGTCATTCGGCCCCACTTGTACTTTCTCCCACGTTACCCTCGGCTTCTCCGAGAACAGCGCGTCCACTTGCTTCCGCATCTCTGCTTCTGGCAAGGGACCGTTTTTAAAGCGGCCAAGTTTCCCCGTCAACGTTCCTTCCTCTCGCTCTCGTGACCCGTCGTCGGGCACGCACACACGTTCGTTTCAGATTCGCAAACTCGTCATTCCACCAGTACGCAGCCTTTCGCGCACCTCGTCCATTCACATTCTTTTTTCTCAAACATTCGTCGCAGACACGACTGATTTCCTTCACTATTCGATCCGGATCGTCAGCCACGCCCACGCCCTCTTTCTCTGCCATTCTCCGACTCACTCTCCACTCGCCACTCCTCAACCATGCCTGACGCAGTCACACCAGCCATGGTGACGTCGATCAACGATCTCCCGTTCCTGGTACCGAAGCTCCACTCCCGCCCAACGTTGAGAGGGGTGAACTCTCCCGCGTCCAGAATCTCATCCAAGATCAGGCCGTAGGCATTTCGCGCGTCGGAGCCGAAACGTTCACTTTCGGCATTCAGGTCCCCAGCGATGAGGACCCTCCGACCATCCATCCCCCGGACATACTCCTCCAACCTACTAAGGAAGGCCGCAAAATCGGCCGCCCTCCTGTTCGGGGAAAAGTACGCCGAGATCAGCGTGATCCATCCCAACCCCACCGCGACGAAGCCCCGCCCCTTGTGGATTGACTCCACCCTCACATGGTCGGCTAGCCATATGAAGGCGTCATCGCACCGATCACGGATTTCGTTCCCTTTCGTTTTGTTCGGCTCTTGCCCCAGTACAACGTCGATGCCTCTTTCTTTGATCACCTGGTTCAGTAGGGCGGTAGCCAGCTACTTCCTGTCCAGGTTGATCTGGAGGCATCGGAGTCCGCTGATTTGTGAAGCCATAACTCCGCACAGTTCACTCACTCACTCTGCCTTTCACTCACTCAGTTCACTCACCTGATTAGTCCTCCGTTCCGCTGACCGGTCCTTGTTGGCCGGCGCCGTCCAACTCCTCGGTCTCCATCCTCTCCTCGGTGGAGGATGGGGAATCGCAGTCCTCTTCCGCACTGCGATCCCTCTCTCTCTCTGAAGAGGAGGGAGGGACCGCGTGTCCGCACTTACACTCGCCACTTCCCTCTCCTCCTCCCCGCCCACAGGCGGAGAGGAAGAGCGGGCACTTTGCGCACCACTAATACCTTCCTTCCCTCCTCCCAAGGGGGGAGGGTCGGAAATTTTTTTACCGCGCTTTCTTTTGGGGCCCTTCTCCCCCTCCCCACCCCTAGGTGGAGAAGGAGAGCGGTTGCCCCCGGTTTCAGTTCGGTCCTGCACCCCTCCTGAAGGGAGAGGGCCAGACTTTTTATCTTTTTTGGGAACCTTCTCCCACGCTCCGCTTTTGGGCGGAGAGGGAGAGCGGTCATCCTTCTCTTTAGGTGCCCGCAAGGGCGCGGACTTAGGAGCCTTATTGGCTCCTCCCCCACAACTTGGACCTCCCGCACTGTGACCGTCCGCGTCGCAGAGGGGGCAGTACCGGGAGTTTTTACACTCCACGGCCTTGTGCCCCTCCATGGCGCATCTGGCGCACAGGCGTGTCCTGTCCACGCCCTCGCACGCACTGGCCTTATGGCCGACCCCCCAGCACCGGTTGCAGCGCCCGGAGTCCCTCAGCTCCCTGAGTCGGCATCTGCTGATGCCAACCCGGACCTCGGCGACTTTCCGGACCCTGCCCACCGTGTCGTCCCCCCCACTTATCCGGAGGGTGACGGTTTGGCAGCCTCCGAAGCTTTTGCGCAGACCGACCAGTTTTACCTGGTACGGCGCAAGCGCGGCCGCGGAAGCTACCGCCTCTACCACCTCCTCCCTAGTCGCAATGGCATCCAAGCCCGCCACTTGAAAAGTGACGGACTTGGACCCAAGCCCGGTACGAGTCCGCTTCGCCGCCAACCCACGGTCGAGAATTGAGCGGATCTCCTCCCCTTCTTCCCCCCCCCCCCCCCTTCGGCAGTACCAGGAGGAGCTCGCCCTTGCGGGTCTCCCTGACACTGCCGATATCAACCCGTGTCCCACTCTCGGACACGAGCTGACGCACCCATTTCAGGGTGTCACTAAAGGTGTTGCCCTCCTCCCTAGAGATGAACACCACCTCCTCGTCTCTCCTGCCCCAGCCCTTTAGGGCGGGAGCAGGAGGAACGGCTCCTCCCTCTGTTTTCCCCATATATAAAATGACCCTCGGGGCGTCATCCCGATCCATGGCCACGATTTCCGCGACCCGGCGAAAGTCTGAGGGGTTGGCCCCGGGGACCATCGAAATAACGACCCGGGTCCTCCCCTCTGCCCGCATGGAGTCGAGAAGCTCCCGGATTGCTCCGAGAACCTCCCGAGGGCCCGCATTCCCCAATTCCTTGAGGAACACGAACCGCTCCCGGGTCTCAAGTTTCCCCCCTCTGCGCATGGTGCAAACCTGGCGCAGAAAGGGGATCCTTCCCTCCCATTCTTGACATTTCGCATCGTCCAGCTCTCCCAGTTCCGGAAAAAGTTGTAAAACCTTCTCCCTGAGAGGGCTGGACGCCGCCCCCACAATGACACCGGGGTCCGCCCCGTACCCGTGTTTAAACGGGTCCCCCTGGCAGACCTCGGTGGCAGTATACATTCCCGTTTCCCACGGCTCCTTCAGCGCTTCGGACAGCCTGTCGTCCTTGACAAAAGCTGCCCGATCCTGCGCCGTTGGAGTTCCCCCCTTATTTGCTCCTCCGTCTCGGTCTGGCAACCGACCGAGACGGAAGAGCAGGCTCCCCCCTGTTTTCCTCCCAACAACCCCGCATGTCCGTCTGTCTGGGTGTCCGCGTCAAAAGTCATTTTGTCCACGCGCTCATACCGGTGCTCATCCAGCCATTTCTGAATGATGTCCCGGTCGAACGCGTCCGCCTGTTTGCGCAACTTCCCAGCGATATCCTTGATATCGCGCTGGGTGTTGCCCTCGATCCTCTTCTCGAGCTCGGAGACAAGCATCTTGGTTTGCCTAATGGCCTCCCCAATGATGAAAGCCTCCGAACTCTTCTTTCTTTTGTACGCCCCTTCCTCGTCGAGGAGGGACGTATCTTCCGTCTTAGGTTTTCGTCGAGTTTGTGTCTCGTCGTCTCCGGTCACGTCTTCTCTTCCTCTCACGTAGAAGAAGCCCATGGAGGGGTCCGAGGGACGCCCCTCTGTGAGCAACCTCTTCACTTGTCTCGAGCGGGTTTGCCCCCCCCAGAATCCATGGGGGCAGCGCCGGCCACCGGGGCTTCCACCCGGTCGGAGTTGGCGGCGGGATTATTACCCGCCTGGGGTACAAAATTTTGCCCCTCGCTCATCATGGTGTTGTATCTCTCTTTGTTTTACGGTTCCCCGGCTCTCCGACTCCTATCGTCCCCGGGAAGAGTCGGCGCACCGACGGCCGCACTAAGCCCCCCCCCCCACGACAAGGTGGTGACACCCCGGGGGGGAACCCGAATTAAACCGAACTAATCCGAACTAACCCGAATAAACCCGAATTAACCCGAATAAACCTGACGTAACCCGAATTAACTCGAATTAACACGAACGAACATTTTTATTTATTTATTTAATTATTTTTACAGAGAATTGGAGAAATCTGCAAAACAGACATGCGGCCAGTTCTGTACGTAGATGCTGTACAAAGCGACAGCCGTCGATTTATTCTCTCTAGCCTTTGTCAGTATATTCGTTTTTCACATAATTCTTTCCATTAGGACAAGCGTACAATATGACAGATATCTCTGGAACAATTCCTCTACCTGAATTCTAATTTGTTCTTCATTTGGATATTGCCTTTTTCCCAATCCAAGTCTTTTTGTCAGTATTTGGTAAGATTTTTCCCACACATCATTTTCCACATCTTCGCACAACTGACGCCATTTTTTCCTTTTACTTTCTTATATTTTATCTTGACATTTGGAGGTCATTTGGCGAAGATATCGAGCTTCAAAATTTGAAAAGTCACAAAACTTGTGTGTTTGAGCACATAAAGTACTATTTTTCTCGGAAGTTCAACAAGATGCAATCATGATGTGTTGTGTCATTTTAAATATCTCATCGAGCTGATTAATTTGACACTTTGTTTAAGAAATTTGTTCCATATTTGCCAAAGTTATCGAGTTCAAAATTTAAATAGTCACAAAATATGTGTGTTTGAGCACATAAAGTACTATTTTTCTTGGAAATTCAACAAGATGCAATCATGATGTGTCGTGACATCTTCAAAATCTTGTCGAGCTACTTAACTTGACACTTTGTTGAACAAATTTGGTCCTCATTTGCCGAAGTTATCGAGCTTCACAGTTTGAAAAGTCACAAAATATGTGTGTTTGAGCACATAAAGTACCATTTTTCTCGGAAGTTCAACAAGAAGCAATCATGATGTGTTCTGACATCTTCAAAATCTCGTCGAGCTGATTAATGTGACACTTTGTTTAAGAAATTTGTTCCATATTTGCCAAAGTTATCGAGCTTCAAAATTTGAAAAGTCACAAAAGATGTGTGTTTGAGCACATAAAGTACTAATTTTCTCGGAAGGTCAACAAGATGCAATCATGATGTGTTGTGTCATTTTAAAGACCTCGTCGTGCTGATTAATTTGACACTTTGTTTAACAAATTTGGTCCTCTTTTGCCCAAGTTATCGAGCTTCAAAGTTTGAAAAGTCACAAAAGATGTGTGTTTGAGCACATAAAGTACTATTTTTCTTGGACATTCAACAAGAAGCAATCATGATGTGTTGTGACATCTTCAAAATCTCGTTGAGGTGATTAATTTGACACTTTGTTTAACAAATGTGGTCCACATTTGCCAAAGTTATCGAGCTTCAATATTGGAAAAGTCACAAAAGATGTGTGTTTGAGCACATAAAGTACCATTTTTCTCGGAAGTTCAACAAGAAGCAATCATGATGTGTTGTGACATCTTCAAAATCTCGTCCAGCTGATTAATTTGACACTTTGTTTAAGAAATTTGTTCCATATTTGCCAAAGTTATCAAGCTTCAAAATTTGAAAAGACACAAAAGATGTGTGTTTGAGCACATAAAGTACTATTTTTCTTGGAAATTCAACAAGATGCAATCATGATGTGTTTTGTCATGTTAAAGATCTCGTCGAGCTGATTAATTTGACACTCTGTTTAAGACATTTGGTCGTCATTTGTCGAAGTTATCGAGATTCAAAATTTGAAAAGTCACAAAAGTTGTGTGTTTGAGCACATAAAGTACTATTTTTCTTGGAAATTCAACAGGATGCAATAATGATGTGTTTTGTCATCTTAAAGATCTCGTCGAGCTGATTAATTTGACACTCTGTTTAGGACATTTGGTCGTCATTTGTCGAAGTTTTCGAGCTTCAAATTTAGAACAATCACACATTTTGAGTGTTTGAGCACATAAAGCACTATTTTTCTTGGAAATTCAACAAGATGCAATCATGATGTGTTTTGTTATCTTGAAGATCTTGTCGAGCTGATTAAGTTGACACTCTGTTTAAGACATTTGGTCGTCATTTGTCGAAGTTTTCGAACTTCAAATTTAGAACAATCACACATTTTGAGTGTTTGAGCACATAAAGTACTATTTTTCTTGGAAATTCAACAAGATGCAATCATGATGTGTTTTGTCATCTTAAAGATCTCGTCGAGCTGATTAATTTGACACTCTGTTTAAGACATTTGGTCGTCATTTGTCGAAATTATCGAGATTCAAAATATGAAAAGTCACAAAAGTTGTGTGTTTGAGCACATAAAGTACTATTTTTCTTGGAAATTCAACAAGATGCAATAATGATGTGTTTTGTCATCTTAAAGATCTCGTCGAGCTGATTAATTTGACACTCTGTTTAAGACATTTGGTCGTCATTTGTCGAAGTTATCGAGATTCAAAATTTGAAAAGTCACAAAAGTTGTGTGTTTGAGCACATAAAGTCCTATTTTTCCCTGAAATTCAACAAGATGCAATCATGATGTGTTTTCTTATCTTGAAGATCTTGTCGAGCTGATTAATTTGACACTCTGTTTAAGACATTTGGTCGTCATTTGTCGAAGTTTTCGAACTTCAAATTTAGAACAATCACACATTTTGAGTGTTTGAGCACATAAAGTACTATTTTTCTTGGAAATTCAACAAGATGCAATCATGATGTGTTTTGTCATCTTAAAGATCTCGTCGAGCTGATTAATTTGACACTCTGTTTAAGACATTTGGTCGTCATTTGTCGAAGTTTCCGAGTTTCAAACTTAGAACAATCACACATTTTGAGTGTTTGAGCACATAAAGTACTATTTTTCTTGGAAATTCAACAAGATGCAATCATGATGTGTTTTGTCATCTTAAAGATCTCGTCGAGCTGATTAATTTGACACTCTGTTTAAGACATTTGGTCGTCATTTGTCGAAATTATCGAGATTCAAAATATGAAAAGTCACAAAAGTTGTGTGTTTGAGCACATAAAGTCCTATTTTTCCCTGAAATTCAACAAGATGCAATCATGATGTGTTTTCTTATCTTGAAGATCTTGTCGAGTTGATTAATTTGACATTCTGTTTAAGACATTTGGTCGTCATTTGTCGAAGTTATCGAGCTTCAAATTTCGAACAATCACACATTTTTTGTGTTTGAGCACATAAAGTACTATTTTTCTTGGAAATTCAACAAGATGCAATCATGATGTGTTTTGCCATCTTAAAGATCTCGTCGAGTTGATTAATTTGACATTCTGTTTAAGACATTTGGTCGTCATTTGTCGAAGTTATCGAGCTTCAAATTTAGAACAATCACACATTTTGAGTGTTTGAGCACATAAAGCATTATTTTTTTTTGAAATTCAACAAGATTCAATTATGATGTGTTTTGTCATCTTAAAGATCTCGTCGAGTTGATTAATTTGACATTCTGTTTAAGACATTTGGTTGTCATTTGTCGAAGTTATCGAGCTTCAAATTTAGAACAATCACACATTTTTTGTGTTTGAGCACATAAAGTCCTATTTTTCTCTGAAATTCAACAAGATGCAATCATGATGTGTTTTGTCATCTTAAAGATCTCGTCGAGCTGATTAATTTGACTCTCTGTTTAAGACATTTGGTCGTCATTTGTCGAAGTTATCGAACTTCAAATTTAGAACAATCACACATTTTGAGTGTTTGAGCACTTAAAGTCCTATTTTTCTCTGAAATTCAACAAGATGCAATCATGATGTGTTTTGCCATCTTAAAGATCTCGTCGATTTGATTAATTTGACATTCTGTTTAAGACATTTGGTCGTCATTTGTCGAAGTTATCGAGCTTCAAATTTCGAACAATCACACATTTTTTGTGTTTGAGCACATAAAGTACTATTTTTCTTGGAAATTCAACAAGATGCAATCATGATGTGTTTTGCCATCTTAAAGATCTCGTCGAGCTGATTAATTTGACTCCCTGTTTAAGACATTTGGTCGTCATTTGTCGAAGTTTTCGAGCTTCAAATTTAGAACAATCACACATTTTGAGTGTTTGAGCACATAAAGCATTATTTTTTTTTGAAATTCAACAAGATGCAATTATGAGGTGTTTTGTCATCTTAAAGATCTCGTCGAGTTGATTAATTTGACATTCTGTTTAAGACATTTGGTCGTCATTTGTCGAAGTTATCGAACTTCAAATTTAGAACAATCACACATTTTGAGTGTTTGAGCACATAAAGTCCTATTTTTCTCTGAAATTCAACAAGATGCAATCATGATGTGTTTTGCCATCTTAAAGATCTCGTCGAGCTGATTAATTTGACTCCCTGTTTAAGACATTTGGTCGTCATTTGTCGAAGTTTTCGAGCTTCAAATTTAGAACAATCACACATTTTGAGTGTTTGAGCACATAAAGCATTATTTTTTTTTGAAATTCAACAAGATGCAATTATGAGGTGTTTTGTCATCTTAAAGATCTCGTCGAGTTGATTAATTTGACATTCTGTTTAAGACATTTGGTCGTCATTTGTCGAAGTTATCGAACTTCAAATTTAGAACAATCACACATTTTGAGTGTTTGAGCACATAAAGTCCTATTTTTCTCTGAAATTCAACAAGATGCAATCATGATGTGTTTTGCCATCTTAAAGATCTCGTCGAGTTGATTAATTTGACATTCTGTTTAAGACATTTGGTCGTCATTTGTCGAAGTTATCGAGCTTCAAATTTCGAACAATCACACATTTTTTGTGTTTGAGCACATAAAGTACTATTTTTCTTGGAAATTCAACAAGATGCAATTATGATGTGTTTTGCCATCTTAAAGATCTCGTCGAGTTGATTAATTTGACATTCTGTTTAAGACATTTGGTCGTCATTTGTCGAAGTTATCGAGCTTCAAATTTAGAACAATCACACATTTTGAGTGTTTGAGCACTTAAAGTCCTATTTTTCTCTGAAATTCAACAAGATGCAATCATGATGTGTTTTGCCATCTTAAAGATCTCGTCGATTTGATTAATTTGACATTCTGTTTAAGACATTTGGTCGTCATTTGTCGAAGTTATCGAACTTCAAATTTAGAACAATCACACATTTTGAGTGTTTGAGCACATAAAGTCCTATTTTTCTCTGAAATTCAACAAGATGCAATCATGATGTGTTTTGCCATCTTAAAGATCTCGTCGAGTTGATTAATTTGACATTCTGTTTAAGACATTTGGTCGTCATTTGTCGAAGTTATCGAACTTCAAATTTAGAACAATCACACATTTTGAGTGTTTGAGCACATAAAGTCCTATTTTTCTCTGAAATTCAACAAGATGCAATCATGATGTGTTTTGCCATCTTAAAGATCTCGTCGAGTTGATTAATTTGACATTCTGTTTAAGACATTTGGTCGTCATTTGTCGAAGTTATCGAGCTTCAAATTTAGAACAATCACACATTTTGAGTGTTTGAGCACTTAAAGTCCTATTTTTCTCTGAAATTCAACAAGATGCAATCATGATGTGTTTTGCCATCTTAAAGATCTCGTCGATTTGATTAATTTGACATTCTGTTTAAGACATTTGGTCGTCATTTGTCGAAGTTATCGAGCTTCAAATTTCGAACAATCACACATTTTTTGTGTTTGAGCACATAAAGTACTATTTTTCTTGGAAATTCAACAAGATGCAATCATGATGTGTTTTGCCATCTTAAAGATCTCGTCGAGCTGATTAATTTGACTCCCTGTTTAAGACATTTGGTCGTCATTTGTCGAAGTTTTCGAGCTTCAAATTTAGAACAATCACACATTTTGAGTGTTTGAGCACATAAAGCATTATTTTTTTTTGAAATTCAACAAGATGCAATTATGAGGTGTTTTGTCATCTTAAAGATCTCGTCGAGTTGATTAATTTGACATTCTGTTTAAGACATTTGGTCGTCATTTGTCGAAGTTATCGAACTTCAAATTTAGAACAATCACACATTTTGAGTGTTTGAGCACATAAAGTCCTATTTTTCTCTGAAATTCAACAAGATGCAATCATGATGTGTTTTGCCATCTTAAAGATCTCGTCGAGCTGATTAATTTGACTCCCTGTTTAAGACATTTGGTCGTCATTTGTCGAAGTTTTCGAGCTTCAAATTTAGAACAATCACACATTTTGAGTGTTTGAGCACATAAAGCATTATTTTTTTTTGAAATTCAACAAGATGCAATTATGAGGTGTTTTGTCATCTTAAAGATCTCGTCGAGTTGATTAATTTGACATTCTGTTTAAGACATTTGGTCGTCATTTGTCGAAGTTATCGAACTTCAAATTTAGAACAATCACACATTTTGAGTGTTTGAGCACGTAAAGTCCTATTTTTCTCTGAAATTCAACAAGATGCAATCATGATGTGTTTTGCCATCTTAAAGATCTCGTCGAGTTGATTAATTTGACATTCTGTTTAAGACATTTGGTCGTCATTTGTCGAAGTTATCGAGCTTCAAATTTAGAACAATCACACATTTTTTGTGTTTGAGCACATAAAGTACTATTTTTCTTGGAAATTCAACAAGATGCAATCATGATGTGTTTTGCCATCTTAAAGATCTCGTCGAGCTGATTAATTTGACTCTCTGTTTAAGACATTTGGTCGTCATTTGTCGAAGTTTTCGAGCTTCAAATTTCGAACAATCACACATTTTTTGTGTTTGAGCACATAAAGTACTATTTTTCTTGGAAATTCAACAAGATGCAATTATGAGGTGTTTTGTCATCTTAAAGATCTCGTCGAGTTGATTAATTTGACATTCTGTTTAAGACATTTGGTCGTCATTTGTCGAAGTTATCGAACTTCAAATTTAGAACAATCACACATTTTGAGTGTTTGAGCACGTAAAGTCCTATTTTTCTCTGAAATTCAACAAGATGCAATCATGATGTGTTTTGCCATCTTAAAGATCTCGTCGAGTTGATTAATTTGACATTCTGTTTAAGACATTTGGTCGTCATTTGTCGAAGTTATCGAGCTTCAAATTTAGAACAATCACACATTTTTTGTGTTTGAGCACATAAAGTACTATTTTTCTTGGAAATTCAACAAGATGCAATCATGATGTGTTTTGCCATCTTAAAGATCTCGTCGAGCTGATTAATTTGACTCTCTGTTTAAGACATTTGGTCGTCATTTGTCGAAGTTATCGAGCTTCAAATTTAGAACAATCACACATTTTGAGTGTTTGAGCACATAAAGTCCTATTTTTCCCTGAAATTCAACAAGATGCAATCATGATGTGTTTCGTCATCTTAAAGATCTCGTCGCGGTGGTTAATTTGACACTCTGTTTAAGACATTTGGTCGTCATTTGTCGAAGTTATCGAGATTCAAATTTAGAACAATCACACATTTTGAGTGTTTGAGCACATAAAGTACTATTTTTCTTGGAAATTCAACAAGATGCAATCATGATGTGTTTTGTCATCTTAAAGATCTCGTCGAGCTGATTAATTTGACTCCCTGTTTAAGACATTTGGTCGTCATTTGTCGAAGTTATCGAGCTTCAAATTTAGAACAATCACACATTTTGAGTGTTTGAGCACATAAAGCATTATTTTTTTTTGAAATTCAACAAGATGCAATTATGAGGTGTTTTGTCATCTTAAAGATCTCGTCGAGTTGATTAATTTGACATTCTGTTTAAGACATTTGGTCGTCATTTGTCGAAGTTATCGAACTTCAAATTTAGAACAATCACACATTTTGAGTGTTTGAGCACATAAAGTCCTATTTTTCTCTGAAATTCAACAAGATGCAATCATGATGTGTTTCGTCATCTTAAAGACCTCGTCGCGGTGGTTAATTTGACACTCTGTTTAAGACATTTGGTCGTCATTTGTCGAAGTTATCGAGATTCAAATTTAGAACAATCACACATTTTGAGTGTTTGAGCACATAAAGTCCTATTTTTCCCTGAAATTCAACAAGATGCAATCATGATGTGTTTCGTCATCTTAAAGATCTCGTCGCGGTGGTTAATTTGACACTCTGTTTAAGACATTTGGTCGTCATTTGTCGAAGTTATCGAGATTCAAATTTAGAACAATCACACATTTTGAGAGTTTGAGCACATAAAGTCCTATTTTTCCCTGAAATTCAACAACATGCAATCATGATGTGTTTTGTCATCTTAAAGATCTCGTCGAGCTGATTAATTTGACACTCTGTTTAAGACATTTGGTCGTCATTTGTCGAAATTATCGAGATTCAAAATATGAAAAGTCACAAAAGTTGTGTGTTTGAGCACATAAAGTACTATTTTTCTTGGAAATTCAACAAGATGCAATAATGATGTGTTTTGTCATCTTAAAGATCTCGTCGAGCTGATTAATTTGACACTCTGTTTAAGACATTTGGTCGTCATTTGTCGAAGTTATCGAGATTCAAAATTTGAAAAGTCACAAAAGTTGTGTGTTTGAGCACATAAAGTCCTATTTTTCCCTGAAATTCAACAAGATGCAATCATGATGTGTTTTCTTATCTTGAAGATCTTGTCGAGCTGATTAATTTGACACTCTGTTTAAGACATTTAGTCGTCATTTGTCGAAGTTATCGAGATTCAAATTTAGAACAATCACACATTTTGAGTGTTTGAGCACATAAAGTCCTATTTTTCCCTGAAATTCAACAAGATGCAATAATGATGTGTTTTTTCATCTTAAAGATCTCGTCGAGATGATTAATTTGACACTCTGTTTAAGAAATTTGGTCGTCATTTGTCGAAGTTATCGAGATTCAAAATATGAAAATTCACAAAAGTTGTGTGTTTGAGCACATAAAGTCCTATTTTTCCCTGAAATTCAACAAGATGCAATCATGATGTGTTTTGTTATCTTGAAGATCTTGTCGAGCTGATTAATTTGACACTCTGTTTAAGACATTTGGTCGTCATTTGTCGAAGTTTTCGAACTTCAAATTTAGAACAATCACACATTTTGAGTGTTTGAGCACATAAAGTACTATTTTTCTTGGAAATTCAACAAGATGCAATCATGATGTGTTTTGTCATCTTAAAGATCTCGTCGAGCTGATTAATTTGACACTCTGTTTAAGACATTTGGTCGTCATTTGTCGAAGTTTCCGAGTTTCAAACTTAGAACAATCACACATTTTGAGTGTTTGAGCACATAAAGTACTATTTTTCTTGGAAATTCAACAAGATGCAATCATGATGTGTTTTGTCATCTTAAAGATCTCGTCGAGCTGATTAATTTGACACTCTGTTTAAGACATTTGGTCGTCATTTGTCGAAATTATCGAGATTCAAAATATGAAAAGTCACAAAAGTTGTGTGTTTGAGCACATAAAGTCCTATTTTTCCCTGAAATTCAACAAGATGCAATCATGATGTGTTTTCTTATCTTGAAGATCTTGTCGAGTTGATTAATTTGACATTCTGTTTAAGACATTTGGTCCTCATTTGTCGAAGTTATCGAGCTTCAAATTTCGAACAATCACACATTTTTTGTGTTTGAGCACATAAAGTACTATTTTTCTTGGAAATTCAACAAGATGCAATCATGATGTGTTTTGCCATCTTAAAGATCTCGTCGAGTTGATTAATTTGACATTCTGTTTAAGACATTTGGTCGTCATTTGTCGAAGTTATCGAGCTTCAAATTTAGAACAATCACACATTTTGAGTGTTTGAGCACATAAAGCATTATTTTTTTTTGAAATTCAACAAGATTCAATTATGATGTGTTTTGTCATCTTAAAGATCTCGTCGAGTTGATTAATTTGACATTCTGTTTAAGACATTTGGTTGTCATTTGTCGAAGTTATCGAGCTTCAAATTTAGAACAATCACACATTTTTTGTGTTTGAGCACATAAAGTCCTATTTTTCTTTGAAATTCAACAAGATGCAATCATGATGTGTTTTGTCATCTTAAAGATCTCGTCGAGCTGATTAATTTGACTCTCTGTTTAAGACATTTGGTCGTCATTTGTCGAAGTTATCGAACTTCAAATTTAGAACAATCACACATTTTGAGTGTTTGAGCACTTAAAGTCCTATTTTTCTCTGAAATTCAACAAGATGCAATCATGATGTGTTTTGCCATCTTAAAGATCTCGTCGATTTGATTAATTTGACATTTTGTTTAAGACATTTGGTCGTCATTTGTCGAAGTTATCGAGCTTCAAATTTCGAACAATCACACATTTTTTGTGTTTGAGCACATAAAGTACTATTTTTCTTGGAAATTCAACAAGATGCAATCATGATGTGTTTTGCCATCTTAAAGATCTCGTCGAGCTGATTAATTTGACTCCCTGTTTAAGACATTTGGTCGTCATTTGTCGAAGTTTTCGAGCTTCAAATTTAGAACAATCACACATTTTGAGTGTTTGAGCACATAAAGCATTATTTTTTTTTGAAATTCAACAAGATGCAATTATGAGGTGTTTTGTCATCTTAAAGATCTCGTCGAGTTGATTAATTTGACATTCTGTTTAAGACATTTGGTCGTCATTTGTCGAAGTTATCGAACTTCAAATTTAGAACAATCACACATTTTGAGTGTTTGAGCACATAAAGTCCTATTTTTCTCTGAAATTCAACAAGATGCAATCATGATGTGTTTTGCCATCTTAAAGATCTCGTCGAGTTGATTAATTTGACATTCTGTTTAAGACATTTGGTCGTCATTTGTCGAAGTTATCGAGCTTCAAATTTCGAACAATCACACATTTTTTGTGTTTGAGCACATAAAGTACTATTTTTCTTGGAAATTCAACAAGATGCAATTATGAGGTGTTTTGTCATCTTAAAGATCTCGTCGAGTTGATTAATTTGACATTCTGTTTAAGACATTTGGTCGTCATTTGTCGAAGTTATCGAACTTCAAATTTAGAACAATCACACATTTTGAGTGTTTGAGCACATAAAGTCCTATTTTTCTCTGAAATTCAACAAGATGCAATCATGATGTGTTTTGCCATCTTAAAGATCTCGTCGAGTTGATTAATTTGACATTCTGTTTAAGACATTTGGTCGTCATTTGTCGAAGTTATCGAGCTTCAAATTTCGAACAATCACACATTTTTTGTGTTTGAGCACATAAAGTACTATTTTTCTTGGAAATTCAACAAGATGCAATCATGATGTGTTTTGCCATCTTAAAGATCTCGTCGAGCTGATTAATTTGACTCTCTGTTTAAGACATTTGGTCGTCATTTGTCGACGTTATCGAGCTTCAAATTTAGAACAATCACACATTTTGAGTGTTTGAGCACATAAAGTCCTATTTTTCCCTGAAATTCAACAAGATGCAATCATGATGTGTTTCGTCATCTTAAAGATCTCGTCGCGGTGGTTAATTTGACACTCTGTTTAAGACATTTGGTCGTCATTTGTCGAAGTTTTCGACCTTCAAATTTAGAACAATCACACATTTTGAGTGTTTGAGCACATAAAGTACTATTTTTCTTGGAAATTCAACAAGATGCAATCATGATGTGTTTTGTCATCTTAAAGATCTCGTCGAGCTGATTAATTTGACTCCCTGTTTAAGACATTTGGTCGTCATTTGTCGAAGTTATCGAGCTTCAAATTTAGAACAATCACACATTTTGAGTGTTTGAGCACATAAAGCATTATTTTTTTTTGAAATTCAACAAGATGCAATTATGAGGTGTTTTGTCATCTTAAAGATCTCGTCGAGTTGATTAATTTGACATTCTGTTTAAGACATTTGGTCGTCATTTGTCGAAGTTATCGAGCTTCAAATTTAGAACAATCACACATTTTTTGTGTTTGAGCACATAAAGTCCTATTTTTCTCTGAAATTCAACAAGATGCAATCATGATGTGTTTTGTCATCTTAAAGATCTCGTCGAGCTGATTAATTTGACTCTCTGTTTAAGACATTTGGTCGTCATTTGTCGAAGTTATCGAACTTCAAATTTAGAACAATCACACATTTTGAGTGTTTGAGCACTTAAAGTCCTATTTTTCTCTGAAATTCAACAAGATGCAATCATGATGTGTTTTGCCATCTTAAAGATCTCGTCGATTTGATTAATTTGACATTCTGTTTAAGACATTTGGTCGTCATTTGTCGAAATTATCGAGATTCAAAATATGAAAAGTCACAAAAGTTGTGTGTTTGAGCACATAAAGTACTATTTTTCTTGGAAATTCAACAAGATGCAATAATGATGTGTTTTGTCATCTTAAAGATCTCGTCGAGCTGATTAATTTGACACTCTGTTTAAGACATTTGGTCGTCATTTGTCGAAGTTATCGAGATTCAAAATTTGAAAAGTCACAAAAGTTGTGTGTTTGAGCACATAAAGTCCTATTTTTCCCTGAAATTCAACAAGATGCAATCATGATGTGTTTTCTTATCTTGAAGATCTTGTCGAGCTGATTAATTTGACACTCTGTTTAAGACATTTAGTCGTCATTTGTCGAAGTTATCGAGATTCAAATTTAGAACAATCACACATTTTGAGTGTTTGAGCACATAAAGTCCTATTTTTCCCTGAAATTCAACAAGATGCAATAATGATGTGTTTTTTCATCTTAAAGATCTCGTCGAGATGATTAATTTGACACTCTGTTTAAGAAATTTGGTCGTCATTTGTCGAAGTTATCGAGATTCAAAATATGAAAATTCACAAAAGTTGTGTGTTTGAGCACATAAAGTCCTATTTTTCCCTGAAATTCAACAAGATGCAATCATGATGTGTTTTGTTATCTTGAAGATCTTGTCGAGCTGATTAATTTGACACTCTGTTTAAGACATTTGGTCGTCATTTGTCGAAGTTTTCGAACTTCAAATTTAGAACAATCACACATTTTGAGTGTTTGAGCACATAAAGTACTATTTTTCTTGGAAATTCAACAAGATGCAATCATGATGTGTTTTGTCATCTTAAAGATCTCGTCGAGCTGATTAATTTGACACTCTGTTTAAGACATTTGGTCGTCATTTGTCGAAGTTTCCGAGTTTCAAACTTAGAACAATCACACATTTTGAGTGTTTGAGCACATAAAGTACTATTTTTCTTGGAAATTCAACAAGATGCAATCATGATGTGTTTTGTCATCTTAAAGATCTCGTCGAGCTGATTAATTTGACACTCTGTTTAAGACATTTGGTCGTCATTTGTCGAAATTATCGAGATTCAAAATATGAAAAGTCACAAAAGTTGTGTGTTTGAGCACATAAAGTCCTATTTTTCCCTGAAATTCAACAAGATGCAATCATGATGTGTTTTCTTATCTTGAAGATCTTGTCGAGTTGATTAATTTGACATTCTGTTTAAGACATTTGGTCCTCATTTGTCGAAGTTATCGAGCTTCAAATTTCGAACAATCACACATTTTTTGTGTTTGAGCACATAAAGTACTATTTTTCTTGGAAATTCAACAAGATGCAATCATGATGTGTTTTGCCATCTTAAAGATCTCGTCGAGTTGATTAATTTGACATTCTGTTTAAGACATTTGGTCGTCATTTGTCGAAGTTATCGAGCTTCAAATTTAGAACAATCACACATTTTGAGTGTTTGAGCACATAAAGCATTATTTTTTTTTGAAATTCAACAAGATTCAATTATGATGTGTTTTGTCATCTTAAAGATCTCGTCGAGTTGATTAATTTGACATTCTGTTTAAGACATTTGGTTGTCATTTGTCGAAGTTATCGAGCTTCAAATTTAGAACAATCACACATTTTTTGTGTTTGAGCACATAAAGTCCTATTTTTCTTTGAAATTCAACAAGATGCAATCATGATGTGTTTTGTCATCTTAAAGATCTCGTCGAGCTGATTAATTTGACTCTCTGTTTAAGACATTTGGTCGTCATTTGTCGAAGTTATCGAACTTCAAATTTAGAACAATCACACATTTTGAGTGTTTGAGCACTTAAAGTCCTATTTTTCTCTGAAATTCAACAAGATGCAATCATGATGTGTTTTGCCATCTTAAAGATCTCGTCGATTTGATTAATTTGACATTCTGTTTAAGACATTTGGTCGTCATTTGTCGAAGTTATCGAGCTTCAAATTTCGAACAATCACACATTTTTTGTGTTTGAGCACATAAAGTACTATTTTTCTTGGAAATTCAACAAGATGCAATCATGATGTGTTTTGCCATCTTAAAGATCTCGTCGAGCTGATTAATTTGACTCCCTGTTTAAGACATTTGGTCGTCATTTGTCGAAGTTTTCGAGCTTCAAATTTAGAACAATCACACATTTTGAGTGTTTGAGCACATAAAGCATTATTTTTTTTTGAAATTCAACAAGATGCAATTATGAGGTGTTTTGTCATCTTAAAGATCTCGTCGAGTTGATTAATTTGACATTCTGTTTAAGACATTTGGTCGTCATTTGTCGAAGTTATCGAACTTCAAATTTAGAACAATCACACATTTTGAGTGTTTGAGCACATAAAGTCCTATTTTTCTCTGAAATTCAACAAGATGCAATCATGATGTGTTTTGCCATCTTAAAGATCTCGTCGAGTTGATTAATTTGACATTCTGTTTAAGACATTTGGTCGTCATTTGTCGAAGTTATCGAGCTTCAAATTTCGAACAATCACACATTTTTTGTGTTTGAGCACATAAAGTACTATTTTTCTTGGAAATTCAACAAGATGCAATTATGAGGTGTTTTGTCATCTTAAAGATCTCGTCGAGTTGATTAATTTGACATTCTGTTTAAGACATTTGGTCGTCATTTGTCGAAGTTATCGAACTTCAAATTTAGAACAATCACACATTTTGAGTGTTTGAGCACATAAAGTCCTATTTTTCTCTGAAATTCAACAAGATGCAATCATGATGTGTTTTGCCATCTTAAAGATCTCGTCGAGTTGATTAATTTGACATTCTGTTTAAGACATTTGGTCGTCATTTGTCGAAGTTATCGAGCTTCAAATTTCGAACAATCACACATTTTTTGTGTTTGAGCACATAAAGTACTATTTTTCTTGGAAATTCAACAAGATGCAATCATGATGTGTTTTGCCATCTTAAAGATCTCGTCGAGCTGATTAATTTGACTCTCTGTTTAAGACATTTGGTCGTCATTTGTCGACGTTATCGAGCTTCAAATTTAGAACAATCACACATTTTGAGTGTTTGAGCACATAAAGTCCTATTTTTCCCTGAAATTCAACAAGATGCAATCATGATGTGTTTCGTCATCTTAAAGATCTCGTCGCGGTGGTTAATTTGACACTCTGTTTAAGACATTTGGTCGTCATTTGTCGAAGTTTTCGACCTTCAAATTTAGAACAATCACACATTTTGAGTGTTTGAGCACATAAAGTACTATTTTTCTTGGAAATTCAACAAGATGCAATCATGATGTGTTTCGTCATCTTAAAGATCTCGTCGCGGTGGTTAATTTGACACTCTGTTTAAGACATTTGGTCGTCATTTGTCGAAGTTATCGAGATTCAAATTTAGAACAATCACACATTTTGAGTGTTTGAGCACATAAAGTACTATTTTTCTTGGAAATTCAACAAGATGCAATCATGATGTGTTTTGTCATCTTAAAGATCTCGTCGAGCTGATTAATTTGACACTCTGTTTAAGACATTTGGTCGTCATTTGTCGAAATTATCGAGATTCAAAATATGAAAAGTCACAAAAGTTGTGTGTTTGAGCACATAAAGTCCTATTTTTCCCTGAAATTCAACAAGATGCAATCATGATGTGTTTTCTTATCTTGAAGATCTTGTCGAGTTGATTAATTTGACATTCTGTTTAAGACATTTGGTCCTCATTTGTCGAAGTTATCGAGCTTCAAATTTCGAACAATCACACATTTTTTGTGTTTGAGCACATAAAGTACTATTTTTCTTGGAAATTCAACAAGATGCAATCATGATGTGTTTTGCCATCTTAAAGATCTCGTCGAGTTGATTAATTTGACATTCTGTTTAAGACATTTGGTCGTCATTTGTCGAAGTTATCGAGCTTCAAATTTAGAACAATCACACATTTTGAGTGTTTGAGCACATAAAGCATTATTTTTTTTTGAAATTCAACAAGATTCAATTATGATGTGTTTTGTCATCTTAAAGATCTCGTCGAGTTGATTAATTTGACATTCTGTTTAAGACATTTGGTTGTCATTTGTCGAAGTTATCGAGCTTCAAATTTAGAACAATCACACATTTTTTGTGTTTGAGCACATAAAGTCCTATTTTTCTTTGAAATTCAACAAGATGCAATCATGATGTGTTTTGTCATCTTAAAGATCTCGTCGAGCTGATTAATTTGACTCTCTGTTTAAGACATTTGGTCGTCATTTGTCGAAGTTATCGAACTTCAAATTTAGAACAATCACACATTTTGAGTGTTTGAGCACTTAAAGTCCTATTTTTCTCTGAAATTCAACAAGATGCAATCATGATGTGTTTTGCCATCTTAAAGATCTCGTCGATTTGATTAATTTGACATTCTGTTTAAGACATTTGGTCGTCATTTGTCGAAGTTATCGAGCTTCAAATTTCGAACAATCACACATTTTTTGTGTTTGAGCACATAAAGTACTATTTTTCTTGGAAATTCAACAAGATGCAATCATGATGTGTTTTGCCATCTTAAAGATCTCGTCGAGCTGATTAATTTGACTCCCTGTTTAAGACATTTGGTCGTCATTTGTCGAAGTTTTCGAGCTTCAAATTTAGAACAATCACACATTTTGAGTGTTTGAGCACATAAAGCATTATTTTTTTTTGAAATTCAACAAGATGCAATTATGAGGTGTTTTGTCATCTTAAAGATCTCGTCGAGTTGATTAATTTGACATTCTGTTTAAGACATTTGGTCGTCATTTGTCGAAGTTATCGAACTTCAAATTTAGAACAATCACACATTTTGAGTGTTTGAGCACATAAAGTCCTATTTTTCTCTGAAATTCAACAAGATGCAATCATGATGTGTTTTGCCATCTTAAAGATCTCGTCGAGTTGATTAATTTGACATTCTGTTTAAGACATTTGGTCGTCATTTGTCGAAGTTATCGAGCTTCAAATTTCGAACAATCACACATTTTTTGTGTTTGAGCACATAAAGTACTATTTTTCTTGGAAATTCAACAAGATGCAATTATGAGGTGTTTTGTCATCTTAAAGATCTCGTCGAGTTGATTAATTTGACATTCTGTTTAAGACATTTGGTCGTCATTTGTCGAAGTTATCGAACTTCAAATTTAGAACAATCACACATTTTGAGTGTTTGAGCACATAAAGTCCTATTTTTCTCTGAAATTCAACAAGATGCAATCATGATGTGTTTTGCCATCTTAAAGATCTCGTCGAGTTGATTAATTTGACATTCTGTTTAAGACATTTGGTCGTCATTTGTCGAAGTTATCGAGCTTCAAATTTCGAACAATCACACATTTTTTGTGTTTGAGCACATAAAGTACTATTTTTCTTGGAAATTCAACAAGATGCAATCATGATGTGTTTTGCCATCTTAAAGATCTCGTCGAGCTGATTAATTTGACTCTCTGTTTAAGACATTTGGTCGTCATTTGTCGACGTTATCGAGCTTCAAATTTAGAACAATCACACATTTTGAGTGTTTGAGCACATAAAGTCCTATTTTTCCCTGAAATTCAACAAGATGCAATCATGATGTGTTTCGTCATCTTAAAGATCTCGTCGCGGTGGTTAATTTGACACTCTGTTTAAGACATTTGGTCGTCATTTGTCGAAGTTTTCGACCTTCAAATTTAGAACAATCACACATTTTGAGTGTTTGAGCACATAAAGTACTATTTTTCTTGGAAATTCAACAAGATGCAATCATGATGTGTTTCGTCATCTTAAAGATCTCGTCGCGGTGGTTAATTTGACACTCTGTTTAAGACATTTGGTCGTCATTTGTCGAAGTTATCGAGATTCAAATTTAGAACAATCACACATTTTGAGTGTTTGAGCACATAAAGTCCTATTTTTCCCTGAAATTCAACAAGATGCAATCATGATGTGTTTCGTCATCTTAAAGATCTCGTCGCGGTGGTTAATTTGACACTCTGTTTAAGACATTTGGTCGTCATTTGTCGAAGTTATCGAGATTCAAATTTAGAACAATCACACATTTTGAGAGTTTGAGCACATAAAGTCCTATTTTTCCCTGAAATTCAACAACATGCAATCATGATGTGTTTTGTCATCTTAAAGATCTCGTCGAGCTGATTAATTTGACACTCTGTTTAAGACATTTGGTCGTCATTTGTCGAAGTTATCGAACTTCAAATTTAGAACAATCACACATTTTGAGTGTTTGAGCACTTAAAGTCCTATTTTTCTCTGAAATTCAACAAGATGCAATCATGATGTGTTTTGCCATCTTAAAGATCTCGTCGATTTGATTAATTTGACATTCTGTTTAAGACATTTGGTCGTCATTTGTCGAAGTTATCGAGCTTCAAATTTCGAACAATCACACATTTTTTGTGTTTGAGCACATAAAGTACTATTTTTCTTGGAAATTCAACAAGATGCAATCATGATGTGTTTTGCCATCTTAAAGATCTCGTCGAGTTGATTAATTTGACTCTCTGTTTAAGACATTTGGTCGTCATTTGTCGACGTTATCGAGCTTCAAATTTAGAACAATCACACATTTTGAGTGTTTGAGCACATAAAGTCCTATTTTTCCCTGAAATTCAACAAGATGCAATCATGATGTGTTTCGTCATCTTAAAGATCTCGTCGCGGTGGTTAATTTGACACTCTGTTTAAGACATTTGGTCGTCATTTGTCGAAGTTTTCGACCTTCAAATTTAGAACAATCACACATTTTGAGTGTTTGAGCACATAAAGTACTATTTTTCTTGGAAATTCAACAAGATGCAATCATGATGTGTTTTGTCATCTTAAAGATCTCGTCGAGCTGATTAATTTGACTCCCTGTTTAAGACATTTGGTCGTCATTTGTCGAAGTTATCGAGCTTCAAATTTAGAACAATCACACATTTTGAGTGTTTGAGCACATAAAGCATTATTTTTTTTTGAAATTCAACAAGATGCAATTATGAGGTGTTTTGTCATCTTAAAGATCTTGTCGAGTTGATTAATTTGACATTCTGTTTAAGACATTTGGTCGTCATTTGTCGAAGTTATCGAACTTCAAATTTAGAACAATCACACATTTTGAGTGTTTGAGCACATAAAGTCCTATTTTTCTCTGAAATTCAACAAGATGCAATCATGATGTGTTTTGCCATCTTAAAGATCTCGTCGAGTTGATTAATTTGACATTCTGTTTAAGACATTTGGTCGTCATTTGTCGAAGTTATCGAGCTTCAAATTTCGAACAATCACACATTTTTTGTGTTTGAGCACATAAAGTACTATTTTTCTTGGAAATTCAACAAGATGCAATCATGATGTGTTTTGCCATCTTAAAGATCTCGTCGAGCTGATTAATTTGACTCTCTGTTTAAGACATTTGGTCGTCATTTGTCGACGTTATCGAGCTTCAAATTTAGAACAATCACACATTTTGAGTGTTTGAGCACATAAAGTCCTATTTTTCCCTGAAATTCAACAAGATGCAATCATGATGTGTTTCGTCATCTTAAAGATCTCGTCGCGGTGGTTAATTTGACACTCTGTTTAAGACATTTGGTCGTCATTTGTCGAAGTTTTCGACCTTCAAATTTAGAACAATCACACATTTTGAGTGTTTGAGCACATAAAGTACTATTTTTCTTGGAAATTCAACAAGATGCAATCATGATGTGTTTTGTCATCTTAAAGATCTCGTCGCGGTGGTTAATTTGACACTCTGTTTAAGACATTTGGTCGTCATTTGTCGAAGTTTTCGACCTTCAAATTTAGAACAATCACACATTTTGAGTGTTTGAGCACATAAAGTACTATTTTTCTTGGAAATTCAACAAGATGCAATCATGATGTGTTTCGTCATCTTAAAGATCTCGTCGCGATGGTTAATTTGACACTCTGTTTAAGACATTTGGTCGTCATTTGTCGAAGTTTTCGACCTTCAAATTTAGAACAATCACACATTTTGAGTGTTTGAGCACATAAAGTACTATTTTTCTTGGAAATTCAACAAGATGCAATCATGATGTGTTTCGTCATCTTAAAGATCTCGTCGCGATGGTTAATTTGACACTCTGTTTAAGACATTTGGTCGTCGTTTGTCGAAGTTTTCGACCTTCAAATTTAGAACAATCACACATTTTGAGTGTTTGAGCACATAAAGTACTATTTTTCTTGGAAATTCAACAAGATGCAATCATGATGTGTTTCGTCATCTTAAAGATCTCGTCGCGGTGGTTAATTTGACACTCTGTTTAAGACATTTGGTCGTCATTTGTCGAAGTTTTCGACCTTCAAATTTAGAACAATCACACATTTTGAGTGTTTGAGCACATAAAGTACTATTTTTCTTGGAAATTCAACAAGATGCAATCATGATGTGTTTCGTCATCTTAAAGATCTCGTCGCGGTGGTTAATTTGACACTCTGTTTAAGACATTTGGTCGTCATTTGTCGAAGTTTTCGACCTTCAAATTTAGAACAATCACACATTTTGAGTGTTTGAGCACATAAAGTACTATTTTTCTTGGAAATTCAACAAGATGCAATCATGATGTGTTTCGTCATCTTAAAGATCTCGTCGCGATGGTTAATTTGACACTCTGTTTAAGACATTTGGTCGTCATTTGTCGAAGTTTTCGACCTTCAAATTTAGAACAATCACACATTTTGAGTGTTTGAGCACATAAAGTACTATTTTTCTTGGAAATTCAACAAGATGCAATCATGATGTGTTTCGTCATCTTAAAGATCTCGTCGCGGTGGTTAATTTGACACTCTGTTTAAGACATTTGGTCGTCATTTGTCGAAGTTATCGAGATTCAAATTTAGAACAATCACACATTTTGAGTGTTTGAGCACATAAAGTCCTATTTTTCCCTGAAATTCAACAAGATGCAATCATGATGTGTTTCGTCATCTTAAAGATCTCGTCGCGGTGGTTAATTTGACACTCTGTTTAAGACATTTGGTCGTCATTTGTCGAAGTTATCGAGATTCAAATTTAGAACAATCACACATTTTGAGAGTTTGAGCACATAAAGTCTTATTTTTCCCTGAAATTCAACAACATGCAATCATGATGTGTTTTGTCATCTTAAAGATCTCGTCGAGCTGATTAATTTGACACTCTGTTTAAGACATTTGGTCGTCATTTGTCGAAGTTATCGAACTTCAAATTTAGAACAATCACACATTTTGAGTGTTTGAGCACTTAAAGTCCTATTTTTCTCTGAAATTCAACAAGATGCAATCATGATGTGTTTTGCCATCTTAAAGATCTCGTCGATTTGATTAATTTGACATTCTGTTTAAGACATTTGGTCGTCATTTGTCGAAGTTATCGAGCTTCAAATTTCGAACAATCACACATTTTTTGTGTTTGAGCACATAAAGTACTATTTTTCTTGGAAATTCAACAAGATGCAATCATGATGTGTTTTGCCATCTTAAAGATCTCGTCGAGTTGATTAATTTGACTCTCTGTTTAAGACATTTGGTCGTCATTTGTCGACGTTATCGAGCTTCAAATTTAGAACAATCACACATTTTGAGTGTTTGAGCACATAAAGTCCTATTTTTCCCTGAAATTCAACAAGATGCAATCATGATGTGTTTCGTCATCTTAAAGATCTCGTCGCGGTGGTTAATTTGACACTCTGTTTAAGACATTTGGTCGTCATTTGTCGAAGTTTTCGACCTTCAAATTTAGAACAATCACACATTTTGAGTGTTTGAGCACATAAAGTACTATTTTTCTTGGAAATTCAACAAGATGCAATCATGATGTGTTTTGTCATCTTAAAGATCTCGTCGAGCTGATTAATTTGACTCCCTGTTTAAGACATTTGGTCGTCATTTGTCGAAGTTATCGAGCTTCAAATTTAGAACAATCACACATTTTGAGTGTTTGAGCACATAAAGCATTATTTTTTTTTGAAATTCAACAAGATGCAATTATGAGGTGTTTTGTCATCTTAAAGATCTTGTCGAGTTGATTAATTTGACATTCTGTTTAAGACATTTGGTCGTCATTTGTCGAAGTTATCGAACTTCAAATTTAGAACAATCACACATTTTGAGTGTTTGAGCACATAAAGTCCTATTTTTCTCTGAAATTCAACAAGATGCAATCATGATGTGTTTTGCCATCTTAAAGATCTCGTCGAGTTGATTAATTTGACATTCTGTTTAAGACATTTGGTCGTCATTTGTCGAAGTTATCGAGCTTCAAATTTCGAACAATCACACATTTTTTGTGTTTGAGCACATAAAGTACTATTTTTCTTGGAAATTCAACAAGATGCAATCATGATGTGTTTTGCCATCTTAAAGATCTCGTCGAGCTGATTAATTTGACTCTCTGTTTAAGACATTTGGTCGTCATTTGTCGACGTTATCGAGCTTCAAATTTAGAACAATCACACATTTTGAGTGTTTGAGCACATAAAGTCCTATTTTTCCCTGAAATTCAACAAGATGCAATCATGATGTGTTTCGTCATCTTAAAGATCTCGTCGCGGTGGTTAATTTGACACTCTGTTTAAGACATTTGGTCGTCATTTGTCGAAGTTTTCGACCTTCAAATTTAGAACAATCACACATTTTGAGTGTTTGAGCACATAAAGTACTATTTTTCTTGGAAATTCAACAAGATGCAATCATGATGTGTTTTGTCATCTTAAAGATCTCGTCGCGGTGGTTAATTTGACACTCTGTTTAAGACATTTGGTCGTCATTTGTCGAAGTTTTCGACCTTCAAATTTAGAACAATCACACATTTTGAGTGTTTGAGCACATAAAGTACTATTTTTCTTGGAAATTCAACAAGATGCAATCATGATGTGTTTCGTCATCTTAAAGATCTCGTCGCGATGGTTAATTTGACACTCTGTTTAAGACATTTGGTCGTCATTTGTCGAAGTTTTCGACCTTCAAATTTAGAACAATCACACATTTTGAGTGTTTGAGCACATAAAGTCCTATTTTTCCCTGAAATTCAACAAGATGCAATCATGATGTGTTTCGTCATCTTAAAGATCTCGTCGCGGTGGTTAATTTGACACTCTGTTTAAGACATTTGGTCGTCATTTGTCGAAGTTTTCGACCTTCAAATTGAGAACAATCACACATTTTGAGTGTTTGAGCACATAAAGTACTATTTTTCTTGGAAATTCAACAAGATGCAATCATGATGTGTTTTGTCATCTTAAAGATCTCGTCGCGGTGGTTAATTTGACACTCTGTTTAAGACATTTGGTCGTCATTTGTCGAAGTTTTCGACCTTCAAATTTAGAACAATCACACATTTTGAGTGTTTGAGCACATAAAGTACTATTTTTCTTGGAAATTCAACAAGATGCAATCATGATGTGTTTCGTCATCTTAAAGATCTCGTCGCGATGGTTAATTTGACACTCTGTTTAAGACATTTGGTCGTCATTTGTCGAAGTTTTCGACCTTCAAATTTAGAACAATCACACATTTTGAGTGTTTGAGCACATAAAGTACTATTTTTCTTGGAAATTCAACAAGATGCAATCATGATGTGTTTCGTCATCTTAAAGATCTCGTCGCGATGGTTAATTTGACACTCTGTTTAAGACATTTGGTCGTCATTTGTCGAAGTTTTCGACCTTCAAATTTAGAACAATCACACATTTTGAGTGTTTGAGCACATAAAGTACTATTTTTCTTGGAAATTCAACAAGATGCAATCATGATGTGTTTCGTCATCTTAAAGATCTCGTCGCGGTGGTTAATTTGACACTCTGTTTAAGACATTTGGTCGTCATTTGTCGAAGTTTTCGACCTTCAAATTTAGAACAATCACACATTTTGAGTGTTTGAGCACATAAAGTACTATTTTTCTTGGAAATTCAACAAGATGCAATCATGATGTGTTTCGTCATCTTAAAGATCTCGTCGCGGTGGTTAATTTGACACTCTGTTTAAGACATTTGGTCGTCATTTGTCGAAGTTTTCGACCTTCAAATTTAGAACAATCACACATTTTGAGTGTTTGAGCACATAAAGTACTATTTTTCTTGGAAATTCAACAAGATGCAATCATGATGTGTTTCGTCATCTTAAAGATCTCGTCGCGATGGTTAATTTGACACTCTGTTTAAGACATTTGGTCGTCATTTGTCGAAGTTTTCGACCTTCAAATTTAGAACAATCACACATTTTGAGTGTTTGAGCACATAAAGTACTATTTTTCTTGGAAATTCAACAAGATGCAATCATGATGTGTTTCGTCATCTTAAAGATCTCGTCGCGGTGGTTAATTTGACACTCTGTTTAAGACATTTGGTCGTCATTTGTCGAAGTTATCGAGATTCAAATTTAGAACAATCACACATTTTGAGTGTTTGAGCACATAAAGTCCTATTTTTCCCTGAAATTCAACAAGATGCAATCATGATGTGTTTCGTCATCTTAAAGATCTCGTCGCGGTGGTTAATTTGACACTCTGTTTAAGACATTTGGTCGTCATTTGTCGAAGTTATCGAGATTCAAATTTAGAACAATCACACATTTTGAGAGTTTGAGCACATAAAGTCCTATTTTTCCCTGAAATTCAACAACATGCAATCATGATGTGTTTTGTCATCTTAAAGATCTCGTCGAGCTGATTAATTTGACACTCTGTTTAAGACATTTGGTCGTCATTTGTCGAAATTATCGAGATTCAAAATATGAAAAGTCACAAAAGTTGTGTGTTTGAGCACATAAAGTACTATTTTTCTTGGAAATTCAACAAGATGCAATAATGATGTGTTTTGTCATCTTAAAGATCTCGTCGAGCTGATTAATTTGACACTCTGTTTAGGACATTTGGTCGTCATTTGTCGAAGTTTTCGAGCTTCAAATTTAGAACAATCACACATTTTGAGTGTTTGAGCACATAAAGCACTATTTTTCTTGGAAATTCAACAAGATGCAATCATGATGTGTTTTGTTATCTTGAAGATCTTGTCGAGCTGATTAATTTGACACTCTGTTTAAGACATTTGGTCGTCATTTGTCGAAGTTTTCGAACTTCAAATTTAGAACAATCACACATTTTGAGTGTTTGAGCACATAAAGTACTATTTTTCTTGGAAATTCAACAAGATGCAATCATGATGTGTTTTGTCATCTTAAAGATCTCGTCGAGCTGATTAATTTGACACTCTGTTTAAGACATTTGGTCGTCATTTGTCGAAATTATCGAGATTCAAAATATGAAAAGTCACAAAAGTTGTGTGTTTGAGCACATAAAGTACTATTTTTCTTGGAAATTCAACAAGATGCAATAATGATGTGTTTTGTCATCTTAAAGATCTCGTCGAGCTGATTAATTTGACACTCTGTTTAAGACATTTGGTCGTCATTTGTCGAAGTTATCGAGATTCAAAATTTGAAAAGTCACAAAAGTTGTGTGTTTGAGCACATAAAGTCCTATTTTTCCCTGAAATTCAACAAGATGCAATCATGATGTGTTTTCTTATCTTGAAGATCTTGTCGAGCTGATTAATTTGACACTCTGTTTAAGACATTTAGTCGTCATTTGTCGAAGTTATCGAGATTCAAATTTAGAACAATCACACATTTTGAGTGTTTGAGCACATAAAGTCCTATTTTTCCCTGAAATTCAACAAGATGCAATAATGATGTGTTTTTTCATCTTAAAGATCTCGTCGAGATGATTAATTTGACACTCTGTTTAAGAAATTTGGTCGTCATTTGTCGAAGTTATCGAGATTCAAAATATGAAAATTCACAAAAGTTGTGTGTTTGAGCACATAAAGTCCTATTTTTCCCTGAAATTCAACAAGATGCAATCATGATGTGTTTTGTTATCTTGAAGATCTTGTCGAGATGATTAATTTGACACTCTGTTTAAGACATTTGGTCGTCATTTGTCGAAGTTTTCGAACTTCAAATTTAGAACAATCACACATTTTGAGTGTTTGAGCACATAAAGTACTATTTTTCTTGGAAATTCAACAAGATGCAATCATGATGTGTTTTGTCATCTTAAAGATCTCGTCGAGCTGATTAATTTGACACTTTGTTTAAGACATTTGGTCGTCATTTGTCGAAGTTTCCGAGTTTCAAACTTAGAACAATCACACATTTTGAGTGTTTGAGCACATAAAGTACTATTTTTCTTGGAAATTCAACAAGATGCAATCATGATGTGTTTTGTCATCTTAAAGATCTCGTCGAGCTGATTAATTTGACACTCTGTTTAAGACATTTGGTCGTCATTTGTCGAAATTATCGAGATTCAAAATATGAAAAGTCACAAAAGTTGTGTGTTTGAGCACATAAAGTCCTATTTTTCCCTGAAATTCAACAAGATGCAATCATGATGTGTTTTCTTATCTTGAAGATCTTGTCGAGTTGATTAATTTGACATTCTGTTTAAGACATTTGGTCGTCATTTGTCGAAGTTATCGAGCTTCAAATTTCGAACAATCACACATTTTTTGTGTTTGAGCACATAAAGTACTATTTTTCTTGGAAACTCAACAAGATGCAATCATGATGTGTTTTGCCATCTTAAAGATCTCGTCGAGTTGATTAATTTGACATTCTGTTTAAGACATTTGGTCGTCATTTGTCGAAGTTATCGAGCTTCAAATTTAGAACAATCACACATTTTGAGTGTTTGAGCACATAAAGCATTATTTTTTTTTGAAATTCAACAAGATTCAATTATGATGTGTTTTGTCATCTTAAAGATCTCGTCGAGTTGATTAATTTGACATTCTGTTTAAGACATTTGGTTGTCATTTGTCGAAGTTATCGAGCTTCAAATTTAGAACAATCACACATTTTTTGTGTTTGAGCACATAAAGTCCTATTTTTCTCTGAAATTCAACAAGATGCAATCATGATGTGTTTTGTCATCTTAAAGATCTCGTCGAGCTGATTAATTTGACTCTCTGTTTAAGACATTTGGTCGTCATTTGTCGAAGTTATCGAACTTCAAATTTAGAACAATCACACATTTTGAGTGTTTGAGCACATAAAGCATTATTTTTTTTTGAAATTCAACAAGATGCAATTATGAGGTGTTTTGTCATCTTAAAGATCTCGTCGAGTTGATTAATTTGACATTCTGTTTAAGACATTTGGTCGTCATTTGTCGAAGTTATCGAACTTCAAATTTAGAACAATCACACATTTTGAGTGTTTGAGCACATAAAGTCCTATTTTTCTCTGAAATTCAACAAGATGCAATCATGATGTGTTTTGCCATCTTAAAGATCTCGTCGAGCTGATTAATTTGACTCCCTGTTTAAGACATTTGGTCGTCATTTGTCGAAGTTTTCGAGCTTCAAATTTAGAACAATCACACATTTTGAGTGTTTGAGCACATAAAGCATTATTTTTTTTTGAAATTCAACAAGATGCAATTATGAGGTGTTTTGTCATCTTAAAGATCTCGTCGAGTTGATTAATTTGACATTCTGTTTAAGACATTTGGTCGTCATTTGTCGAAGTTATCGAACTTCAAATTTAGAACAATCACACATTTTGAGTGTTTGAGCACATAAAGTCCTATTTTTCTCTGAAATTCAACAAGATGCAATCATGATGTGTTTTGCCATCTTAAAGATCTCGTCGAGTTGATTAATTTGACATTCTGTTTAAGACATTTGGTCGTCATTTGTCGAAGTTATCGAGCTTCAAATTTCGAACAATCACACATTTTTTGTGTTTGAGCACATAAAGTACTATTTTTCTTGGAAATTCAACAAGATGCAATTATGAGGTGTTTTGTCATCTTAAAGATCTCGTCGAGTTGATTAATTTGACATTCTGTTTAAGACATTTGGTCGTCATTTGTCGAAGTTATCGAACTTCAAATTTAGAACAATCACACATTTTGAGTGTTTGAGCACATAAAGTCCTATTTTTCTCTGAAATTCAACAAGATGCAATCATGATGTGTTTTGCCATCTTAAAGATCTCGTCGAGTTGATTAATTTGACATTCTGTTTAAGACATTTGGTCGTCATTTGTCGAAGTTATCGAGCTTCAAATTTCGAACAATCACACATTTTTTGTGTTTTAGCACATAAAGTACTATTTTTCTTGGAAATTCAACAAGATGCAATCATGATGTGTTTTGCCATCTTAAAGATCTCGTCGAGCTGATTAATTTGACTCTCTGTTTAAGACATTTGGTCGTCATTTGTCGAAGTTATCGAGCTTCAAATTTAGAACAATCACACATTTTGAGTGTTTGAGCACATAAAGCATTATTTTTTTTTGAAATTCAACAAGATGCAATTATGAGGTGTTTTGTCATCTTAAAGATCTCGTCGAGTTGATTAATTTGACATTCTGTTTAAGACATTTGGTCGTCATTTGTCGAAGTTATCGAACTTCAAATTTAGAACAATCACACATTTTGAGTGTTTGAGCACATAAAGTCCTATTTTTCTCTGAAATTCAACAAGATGCAATCATGATGTGTTTCGTCATCTTAAAGATCTCGTCGCGGTGGTTAATTTGACACTCTGTTTAAGACATTTGGTCGTCATTTGTCTAAGTTATCGAGATTCAAATTTAGAACAATCACACATTTTGAGTGTTTGAGCACATAAAGTCCTATTTTTCCCTGAAATTCAACAAGATGCAATCATGATGTGTTTCGTCATCTTAAAGATCTCGTCGCGGTGGTTAATTTGACACTCTGTTTAAGACATTTGGTCGTCATTTGTCGAAGTTATCGAGATTCAAATTTAGAACAATCACACATTTTGAGAGTTTGAGCACATAAAGTCCTATTTTTCCCTGAAATTCAACAACATGCAATCATGATGTGTTTTGTCATCTTAAAGATCTCGTCGAGCTGATTAATTTGACACTCTGTTTAAGACATTTGGTCGTCATTTGTCGAAATTATCGAGATTCAAAATATGAAAAGTCACAAAAGTTGTGTGTTTGAGCACATAAAGTACTATTTTTCTTGGAAATTCAACAAGATGCAATAATGATGTGTTTTGTCATCTTAAAGATCTCGTCGAGCTGATTAATTTGACACTCTGTTTAAGACATTTGGTCGTCATTTGTCGAAGTTATCGAGATTCAAAATTTGAAAAGTCAGAAAAGTTGTGTGTTTGAGCACATAAAGTCCTATTTTTCCCTGAAATTCAACAAGATGCAATCATGATGTGTTTTCTTATCTTGAAGATCTTGTCGAGCTGATTAATTTGACACTCTGTTTAAGACATTTAGTCGTCATTTGTCGAAGTTATCGAGATTCAAATTTAGAACAATCACACATTTTGAGTGTTTGAGCACATAAAGTCCTATTTTTCCCTGAAATTCAACAAGATGCAATAATGATGTGTTTTTTCATCTTAAAGATCTCGTCGAGATGATTAATTTGACACTCTGTTTAAGAAATTTAGTCGTCATTTGTCGAAGTTATCGAGATTCAAATTTAGAACAATCACACATTTTGAGTGTTTGAGCACATAAAGTACTATTTTTCTTGGAAATTCAACAAGATGCAATCATGATGTGTTTTGTCATCTTAAAGATCTCGTCGAGCTGATTAATTTGACACTCTGTTTAAGACATTTGGTCGTCATTTGTCGAAGTTTCCGAGTTTCAAACTTAGAACAATCACACATTTTGAGTGTTTGAGCACATAAAGTACTATTTTTCTTGGAAATTCAACAAGATGCAATCATGATGTGTTTTGTCATCTTAAAGATCTCGTCGAGCTGATTAATTTGACACTCTGTTTAAGACATTTGGTCGTCATTTGTCGAAATTATCGAGATTCAAAATATGAAAAGTCACAAAAGTTGTGTGTTTGAGCACATAAAGTCCTATTTTTCCCTGAAATTCAACAAGATGCAATCATGATGTGTTTTCTTATCTTGAAGATCTTGTCGAGTTGATTAATTTGACATTCTGTTTAAGACATTTGGTCGTCATTTGTCGAAGTTATCGAGCTTCAAATTTTGAACAATCACACATTTTTTGTGTTTGAGCACATAAAGTACTATTTTTCTTGGAAATTCAACAAGATGCAATCATGATGTGTTTTGCCATCTTAAAGATCTCGTCGAGTTGATTAATTTGACATTCTGTTTAAGACATTTGGTCGTCATTTGTCGAAGTTATCGAGCTTCAAATTTAGAACAATCACACATTTTGAGTGTTTGAGCACATAAAGCATTATTTTTTTTTGAAATTCAACAAGATTCAATTATGATGTGTTTTGTCATCTTAAAGATCTCGTCGAGTTGATTAATTTGACATTCTGTTTAAGACATTTGGTTGTCATTTGTCGAAGTTATCGAGCTTCAAATTTAGAACAATCACACATTTTTTGTGTTTGAGCACATAAAGTCCTATTTTTCTCTGAAATTCAACAAGATGCAATCATGATGTGTTTTGTCATCTTAAAGATCTCGTCGAGCTGATTAATTTGACTCTCTGTTTAAGACATTTGGTCGTCATTTGTCGAAGTTATCGAACTTCAAATTTAGAACAATCACACATTTTGAGTGTTTGAGCACTTAAAGTCCTATTTTTCTCTGAAATTCAACAAGATGCAATCATGATGTGTTTTGCCATCTTAAAGATCTCGTCGATTTGATTAATTTGACATTCTGTTTAAGACATTTGGTCGTCATTTGTCGAAGTTATCGAGCTTCAAATTTCGAACAATCACACATTTTTTGTGTTTGAGCACATAAAGTACTATTTTTCTTGGAAATTCAACACGATGCAATCATGATGTGTTTTGCCATCTTAAAGATCTCGTCGAGCTGATTAATTTGACTCCCTGTTTAAGACATTTGGTCGTCATTTGTCGAAGTTTTCGAGCTTCAAATTTAGAACAATCACACATTTTGAGTGTTTGAGCACATAAAGCATTATTTTTTTTTGAAATTCATCAAGATGCAATTATGAGGTGTTTTGTCATCTTAAAGATCTCGTCGAGTTGATTAATTTGACATTCTGTTTAAGACATTTGGTCGTCATTTGTCGAAGTTATCGAACTTCAAATTTAGAACAATCACACATTTTGAGTGTTTGAGCACATAAAGTCCTATTTTTCTCTGAAATTCAACAAGATGCAATCATGATGTGTTTTGCCATCTTAAAGATCTCGTCGAGTTGATTAATTTGACATTCTGTTTAAGACATTTGGTCGTCATTTGTCGAAGTTATCGAGCTTCAAATTTCGAACAATCACACATTTTTTGTGTTTGAGCACATAAAGTACTATTTTTCTTGGAAATTCAACAAGATGCAATTATGAGGTGTTTTGTCATCTTAAAGATCTCGTCGAGTTGATTAATTTGACATTCTGTTTAAGACATTTGGTCGTCATTTGTCGAAGTTATCGAACTTCAAATTTAGAACAATCACACATTTTGAGTGTTTGAGCACATAAAGTCCTATTTTTCTCTGAAATTCAACAAGATGCAATCATGATGTGTTTTGCCATCTTAAAGATCTCGTCGAGTTGATTAATTTGACATTCTGTTTAAGACATTTGGTCGTCATTTGTCGAAGTTATCGAGCTTCAAATTTCGAACAATCACACATTTTTTGTGTTTGAGCACATAAAGTACTATTTTTCTTGGAAATTCAACAAGATGCAATCATGATGTGTTTTGCCATCTTAAAGATCTCGTCGAGCTGATTAATTTGACTCTCTGTTTAAGACATTTGGTCGTCATTTGTCGACGTTATCGAGCTTCAAATTTAGAACAATCACACATTTTGAGTGTTTGAGCACATAAAGTCCTATTTTTCCCTGAAATTCAACAAGATGCAATCATGATGTTTTTCGTCATCTTAAAGATCTCGTCGCGGTGGTTAATTTGACACTCTGTTTAAGACATTTGGTCGTCATTTGTCGAAGTTTTCGACCTTCAAATTTAGAACAATCACACATTTTGAGTGTTTGAGCACATAAAGTACTATTTTTCTTGGAAATTCAACAAGATGCAATCATGATGTGTTTCGTCATCTTAAAGATCTCGTCGCGGTGGTTAATTTGACACTCTGTTTAAGACATTTGGTCGTCATTTGTCGAAGTTATCGAGATTCAAATTTAGAACAATCACACATTTTGAGTGTTTGAGCACATAAAGTCCTATTTTTCCCTGAAATTCAACAAGATGCAATCATGATGTGTTTCGTCATCTTAAAGATCTCGTCGTGGTGGTTAATTTGACACTCTGTTTAAGACATTTGGTCGTCATTTGTCGAAGTTATCGAGATTCAAATTTAGAACAATCACACATTTTGAGAGTTTGAGCACATAAAGTCCTATTTTTCCCTGAAATTCAACAACATGCAATCATGATGTGTTTTGTCATCTTAAAGATCTCGTCGAGCTGATTAATTTGACACTCTGTTTAAGACATTTGGTCGTCATTTGTCGAAATTATCGAGATTCAAAATATGAAAAGTCACAAAAGTTGTGTGTTTGAGCACATAAAGTACTATTTTTCTTGGAAATTCAACAAGATGCAATAATGATGTGTTTTGTCATCTTAAAGATCTCGTCGAGCTGATTAATTTGACACTCTGTTTAGGACATTTGGTCGTCATTTGTCGAAGTTTTCGAGCTTCAAATTTAGAACAATCACACATTTTGAGTGTTTGAGCACATAAAGCACTATTTTTCTTGGAAATTCAACAAGATGCAATCATGATGTGTTTTGTTATCTTGAAGATCTTGTCGAGCTGATTAATTTGACACTCTGTTTAAGACATTTGGTCGTCATTTGTCGAAGTTTTCGAACTTCAAATTTAGAACAATCACACATTTTGAGTGTTTGAGCACATAAAGTACTATTTTTCTTGGAAATTCAACAAGATGCAATCATGATGTGTTTTGTCATCTTAAAGATCTCGTCGAGCTGATTAATTTGACACTCTGTTTAAGACATTTGGTCGTCATTTGTCGAAATTATCGAGATTCAAAATATGAAAAGTCACAAAAGTTGTGTGTTTGAGCACATAAAGTACTATTTTTCTTGGAAATTCAACAAGATGCAATAATGATGTGTTTTGTCATCTTAAAGATCTCGTCGAGCTGATTAATTTGACACTCTGTTTAAGACATTTGGTCGTCATTTGTCGAAGTTATCGAGATTCAAAATTTGAAAAGTCACAAAAGTTGTGTGTTTGAGCACATAAAGTCCTATTTTTCCCTGAAATTCAACAAGATGCAATCATGATGTGTTTTCTTATCTTGAAGATCTTGTCGAGCTGATTAATTTGACACTCTGTTTAAGACATTTAGTCGTCATTTGTCGAAGTTATCGAGATTCAAATTTAGAACAATCACACATTTTGAGTGTTTGAGCACATAAAGTCCTATTTTTCCCTGAAATTCAACAAGATGCAATAATGATGTGTTTTTTCATCTTAAAGATCTCGTCGAGATGATTAATTTGACACTCTGTTTAAGACATTTGGTCGTCATTTGTCGAAATTATCGAGATTCAAAATATGAAAAGTCACAAAAGTTGTGTGTTTGAGCACATAAAGTCCTATTTTTCCCTGAAATTCAACAAGATGCAATCATGATGTGTTTTCTTATCTTGAAGATCTTGTCGAGTTGATTAATTTGACATTCTGTTTAAGACATTTGGTCGTCATTTGTCGAAGTTATCGAGCTTCAAATTTCGAACAATCACACATTTTTTGTGTTTGAGCACATAAAGTACTATTTTTCTTGGAAATTCAACAAGATGCAATCATGATGTGTTTTGCCATCTTAAAGATCTCGTCGAGTTGATTAATTTGACATTCTGTTTAAGACATTTGGTCGTCATTTGTCGAAGTTATCGAGCTTCAAATTTAGAACAATCACACATTTTGAGTGTTTGAGCACATAAAGCATTATTTTTTTTTGAAATTCAACAAGATTCAATTATGATGTGTTTTGTCATCTTAAAGATCTCGTCGAGTTGATTAATTTGACATTCTGTTTAAGACATTTGGTTGTCATTTGTCGAAGTTATCGAGCTTCAAATTTAGAACAATCACACATTTTTTGTGTTTGAGCACATAAAGTCCTATTTTTCTCTGAAATTCAACAAGATGCAATCATGATGTGTTTTGTCATCTTAAAGATCTCGTCGAGCTGATTAATTTGACTCTCTGTTTAAGACATTTGGTCGTCATTTGTCGAAGTTATCGAACTTCAAATTTAGAACAATCACACATTTTGAGTGTTTGAGCACTTAAAGTCCTATTTTTCTCTGAAATTCAACAAGATGCAATCATGATGTGTTTTGCCATCTTAAAGATCTCGTCGATTTGATTAATTTGACATTCTGTTTAAGACATTTGGTCGTCATTTGTCGAAGTTATCGAGCTTCAAATTTCGAACAATCACACATTTTTTGTGTTTGAGCACATAAAGTACTATTTTTCTTGGAAATTCAACACGATGCAATCATGATGTGTTTTGCCATCTTAAAGATCTCGTCGAGCTGATTAATTTGACTCCCTGTTTAAGACATTTGGTCGTCATTTGTCGAAGTTTTCGAGCTTCAAATTTAGAACAATCACACATTTTGAGTGTTTGAGCACATAAAGCATTATTTTTTTTTGAAATTCATCAAGATGCAATTATGAGGTGTTTTGTCATCTTAAAGATCTCGTCGAGTTGATTAATTTGACATTCTGTTTAAGACATTTGGTCGTCATTTGTCGAAGTTATCGAACTTCAAATTTAGAACAATCACACATTTTGAGTGTTTGAGCACATAAAGTCCTATTTTTCTCTGAAATTCAACAAGATGCAATCATGATGTGTTTTGCCATCTTAAAGATCTCGTCGAGTTGATTAATTTGACATTCTGTTTAAGACATTTGGTCGTCATTTGTCGAAGTTATCGAGCTTCAAATTTCGAACAATCACACATTTTTTGTGTTTGAGCACATAAAGTACTATTTTTCTTGGAAATTCAACAAGATGCAATTATGAGGTGTTTTGTCATCTTAAAGATCTCGTCGAGTTGATTAATTTGACATTCTGTTTAAGACATTTGGTCGTCATTTGTCGAAGTTATCGAACTTCAAATTTAGAACAATCACACATTTTGAGTGTTTGAGCACATAAAGTCCTATTTTTCTCTGAAATTCAACAAGATGCAATCATGATGTGTTTTGCCATCTTAAAGATCTCGTCGAGTTGATTAATTTGACATTCTGTTTAAGACATTTGGTCGTCATTTGTCGAAGTTATCGAGCTTCAAATTTCGAACAATCACACATTTTTTGTGTTTGAGCACATAAAGTACTATTTTTCTTGGAAATTCAACAAGATGCAATCATGATGTGTTTTGCCATCTTAAAGATCTCGTCGAGCTGATTAATTTGACTCTCTGTTTAAGACATTTGGTCGTCATTTGTCGACGTTATCGAGCTTCAAATTTAGAACAATCACACATTTTGAGTGTTTGAGCACATAAAGTCCTATTTTTCCCTGAAATTCAACAAGATGCAATCATGATGTTTTTCGTCATCTTAAAGATCTCGTCGCGGTGGTTAATTTGACACTCTGTTTAAGACATTTGGTCGTCATTTGTCGAAGTTTTCGACCTTCAAATTTAGAACAATCACACATTTTGAGTGTTTGAGCACATAAAGTACTATTTTTCTTGGAAATTCAACAAGATGCAATCATGATGTGTTTTGTCATCTTAAAGATCTCGTCGAGCTGATTAATTTGACTCCCTGTTTAAGACATTTGGTCGTCATTTGTCGAAGTTATCGAGCTTCAAATTTAGAACAATCACACATTTTGAGTTTTTGAGCACATAAAGCATTATTTTTTTTTGAAATTCAACAAGATGCAATTATGAGGTGTTTTGTCATCTTAAAGATCTCGTCGAGTTGATTAATTTGACATTCTGTTTAAGACATTTGGTCGTCATTTGTCGAAGTTATCGAGCTTCAAATTTAGAACAATCACACATTTTTTGTGTTTGAGCACATAAAGTCCTATTTTTCTCTGAAATTCAACAAGATGCAATCATGATGTGTTTTGTCATCTTAAAGATCTCGTCGAGCTGATTAATTTGACTCTCTGTTTAAGACATTTGGTCGTCATTTGTCGAAGTTATCGAACTTCAAATTTAGAACAATCACACATTTTGAGTGTTTGAGCACTTAAAGTCCTATTTTTCTCTGAAATTCAACAAGATGCAATCATGATGTGTTTTGCCATCTTAAAGATCTCGTCGATTTGATTAATTTGACATTCTGTTTAAGACATTTGGTCGTCATTTGTCGAAGTTATCGAGCTTCAAATTTCGAACAATCACACATTTTGAGTGTTTGAGCACATAAAGCATTATTTTTTTTTGAAATTCAACAAGATGCAATTATGAGGTGTTTTGTCATCTTAAAGATCTCGTCGAGCTGATTAATTTGACTCCCTGTTTAAGACATTTGGTCGTCATTTGTCGAAGTTATCGAGCTTCAAATTTAGAACAATCACAAATTTTGAGTGTTTGAGCACATAAAGCATTATTTTTTTTTGAAATTCAACAAGATGCAATTATGAGGTGTTTTGTCATCTTAAAGATCTCGTCGAGTTGATTAATTTGACATTCTGTTTAAGACATTTGGTCGTCATTTGTCGAAGTTATCGAACTTCAAATTTAGAACAATCACACATTTTGAGTGTTTGAGCACATAAAGTCCTATTTTTCTCTGAAATTCAACAAGATGCAATCATGATGTGTTTTGCCATCTTAAAGATCTCGTCGAGTTGATTAATTTGACATTCTGTTTAAGACATTTGGTCGTCATTTGTCGAAGTTATCGAGCTTCAAATTTCGAACAATCACACATTTTTTGTGTTTGAGCACATAAAGTACTATTTTTCTTGGAAATTCAACAAGATGCAATCATGATGTGTTTTGCCATCTTAAAGATCTCGTCGAGCTGATTAATTTGACTCTCTGTTTAAGACATTTGGTCGTCATTTGTCGAAGTTATCGAGCTTCAAATTTAGAACAATCACACATTTTGAGTGTTTGAGCACATAAAGCATTATTTTTTTTTGAAATTCAACAAGATGCAATTATGAGGTGTTTTGTCATCTTAAAGATCTCGTCGAGTTGATTAATTTGACATTCTGTTTAAGACATTTGGTCGTCATTTGTCGAAGTTATCGAACTTCAAATTTAGAACAATCACACATTTTGAGTGTTTGAGCACATAAAGTCCTATTTTTCTCTGAAATTCAACAAGATGCAATCATGATGTGTTTCGTCATCTTAAAGATCTCGTCGCGGTGGTTAATTTGACACTCTGTTTAAGACATTTGGTCGTCATTTGTCGAAGTTATCGAGATTCAAATTTAGAACAATCACACATTTTGAGTGTTTGAGCACATAAAGTCCTATTTTTCCCTGAAATTCAACAAGATGCAATCATGATGTGTTTCATCTTCTTAAAGATCTCGTCGCGGTGGTTAATTTGACACTCTGTTTAAGACATTTGGTCGTCATTTGTCGAAGTTATCGAGATTCAAATTTAGAACAATCACACATTTTGAGAGTTTGAGCACATAAAGTCCTATTTTTCCCTGAAATTCAACAACATGCAATCATGATGTGTTTTGTCATCTTAAAGATCTCGTCGAGCTGATTAATTTGACACTCTGTTTAAGACATTTGGTCGTCATTTGTCGAAATTATCGAGATTCAAAATATGAAAAGTCACAAAAGTTGTGTGTTTGAGCACATAAAGTACTATTTTTCTTGGAAATTCAACAAGATGCAATAATGATGTGTTTTGTCATCTTAAAGATCTCGTCGAGCTGATTAATTTGACACTCTGTTTAGGACATTTGGTCGTCATTTGTCGAAGTTATCGAGATTCAAAATTTGAAAAGTCACAAAAGTTGTGTGTTTGAGCACATAAAGTCCTATTTTTCCCTGAAATTCAACAAGATGCAATCATGATGTATTTTGTCATCTTAAAGATCTCGTCGAGCTGATTAATTTGACTCTCTGTTTAAGACATTTGGTCGTCATTTGTCGAAGTTATCGAGCTTCAAATTTAGAACAATCACACATTTTGAGTGTTTGAGCACATAAAGTCCTATTTTTCTCTGAAATTCAACAAGATGCAATCATGATGTGTTTTGCCATCTTAAAGATCTCGTCGAGTTGATTAATTTGACACTCTGTTTAAGACATTTGTTCGTCATTTGTCGAAGTTATCGAGCTTCAAATTTAGAACAATCACACATTTTAAGTGTTTGAGCACATAAAGTCCTATTTTTCTCTGAAATTCAACAAGATGCAATCATGATGTATTTTGTCATCTTAAAGATCTCGTCGAGCTGATTAATTTGACTCTCTGTTTAAGACATTTGGTCGTCATTTGTCGAAGTTTTCGAGCTTCAAATTTAGAACAATCACACATTTTTTGTGTTTGAGCACATAAAGTACTATTTTTCTTGGAAATTCAACAAGATGCAATCATGATGTGTTTTGCCATCTTAAAGATCTCGTCGAGCTGATTAATTTGACTCTCTGTTTAAGACATTTGGTTGTCATTTGTCGAAGTTATCGAGCTTCAAATTTAGAACAATCACACATTTTTTGTGTTTGAGCACATAAAGTCCTATTTTTCTCTGAAATTCAACAAGATGCAATCATGATGTGTTTTGTCATCTTAAAGATCTCGTCGAGCTGATTAATTTGACTCTCTGTTTAAGACATTTGGTCGTCATTTGTCGAAGTTATCGAACTTCAAATTTAGAACAATCACACATTTTGAGTGTTTGAGCACTTAAAGTCCTATTTTTCTCTGAAATTCAACAAGATGCAATCATGATGTGTTTTGCCATCTTAAAGATCTCGTCGAGTTGATTAATTTGACATTCTGTTTAAGACATTTGGTCGTCATTTGTCGAAGTTATCGAGCTTCAAATTTCGAACAATCACACATTTTTTGTGTTTGAGCACATAAAGTACTATTTTTCTTGGAAATTCAACAAGATGCAATCATGATGTGTTTTGCCATCTTAAAGATCTCGTCGAGCTGATTAATTTGACTCTCTGTTTAAGACATTTGGTCGTCATTTGTCGACGTTATCGAGCTTCAAATTTAGAACAATCACACATTTTGAGTGTTTGAGCACATAAAGTCCTATTTTTCCCTGAAATTCAACAAGATGCAATCATGATGTTTTTCGTCATCTTAAAGATCTCGTCGCGGTGGTTAATTTGACACTCTGTTTAAGACATTTGGTCGTCATTTGTCGAAGTTTTCGACCTTCAAATTTAGAACAATCACACATTTTGAGTGTTTGAGCACATAAAGTACTATTTTTCTTGGAAATTCAACAAGATGCAATCATGATGTGTTTTGTCATCTTAAAGATCTCGTCGAGCTGATTAATTTGACTCCCTGTTTAAGACATTTGGTCGTCATTTGTCGAAGTTATCGAGCTTCAAATTTAGAACAATCACACATTTTGAGTTTTTGAGCACATAAAGCATTATTTTTTTTTGAAATTCAACAAGATGCAATTATGAGGTGTTTTGTCATCTTAAAGATCTCGTCGAGTTGATTAATTTGACATTCTGTTTAAGACATTTGGTCGTCATTTGTCGAAGTTATCGAGCTTCAAATTTAGAACAATCACACATTTTTTGTGTTTGAGCACATAAAGTCCTATTTTTCTCTGAAATTCAACAAGATGCAATCATGATGTGTTTTGTCATCTTAAAGATCTCGTCGAGCTGATTAATTTGACTCTCTGTTTAAGACATTTGGTCGTCATTTGTCGAAGTTATCGAACTTCAAATTTAGAACAATCACACATTTTGAGTGTTTGAGCACTTAAAGTCCTATTTTTCTCTGAAATTCAACAAGATGCAATCATGATGTGTTTTGCCATCTTAAAGATCTCGTCGATTTGATTAATTTGACATTCTGTTTAAGACATTTGGTCGTCATTTGTCGAAGTTATCGAGCTTCAAATTTCGAACAATCACACATTTTGAGTGTTTGAGCACATAAAGCATTATTTTTTTTTGAAATTCAACAAGATGCAATTATGAGGTGTTTTGTCATCTTAAAGATCTCGTCGAGCTGATTAATTTGACTCCCTGTTTAAGACATTTGGTCGTCATTTGTCGAAGTTATCGAGCTTCAAATTTAGAACAATCACAAATTTTGAGTGTTTGAGCACATAAAGCATTATTTTTTTTTGAAATTCAACAAGATGCAATTATGAGGTGTTTTGTCATCTTAAAGATCTCGTCGAGTTGATTAATTTGACATTCTGTTTAAGACATTTGGTCGTCATTTGTCGAAGTTATCGAACTTCAAATTTAGAACAATCACACATTTTGAGTGTTTGAGCACATAAAGTCCTATTTTTCTCTGAAATTCAACAAGATGCAATCATGATGTGTTTTGCCATCTTAAAGATCTCGTCGAGTTGATTAATTTGACATTCTGTTTAAGACATTTGGTCGTCATTTGTCGAAGTTATCGAGCTTCAAATTTCGAACAATCACACATTTTTTGTGTTTGAGCACATAAAGTACTATTTTTCTTGGAAATTCAACAAGATGCAATCATGATGTGTTTTGCCATCTTAAAGATCTCGTCGAGCTGATTAATTTGACTCTCTGTTTAAGACATTTGGTCGTCATTTGTCGAAGTTATCGAGCTTCAAATTTAGAACAATCACACATTTTGAGTGTTTGAGCACATAAAGCATTATTTTTTTTTGAAATTCAACAAGATGCAATTATGAGGTGTTTTGTCATCTTAAAGATCTCGTCGAGTTGATTAATTTGACATTCTGTTTAAGACATTTGGTCGTCATTTGTCGAAGTTATCGAACTTCAAATTTAGAACAATCACACATTTTGAGTGTTTGAGCACATAAAGTCCTATTTTTCTCTGAAATTCAACAAGATGCAATCATGATGTGTTTCGTCATCTTAAAGATCTCGTCGCGGTGGTTAATTTGACACTCTGTTTAAGACATTTGGTCGTCATTTGTCGAAGTTATCGAGATTCAAATTTAGAACAATCACACATTTTGAGTGTTTGAGCACATAAAGTCCTATTTTTCCCTGAAATTCAACAAGATGCAATCATGATGTGTTTCATCTTCTTAAAGATCTCGTCGCGGTGGTTAATTTGACACTCTGTTTAAGACATTTGGTCGTCATTTGTCGAAGTTATCGAGATTCAAATTTAGAACAATCACACATTTTGAGAGTTTGAGCACATAAAGTCCTATTTTTCCCTGAAATTCAACAACATGCAATCATGATGTGTTTTGTCATCTTAAAGATCTCGTCGAGCTGATTAATTTGACACTCTGTTTAAGACATTTGGTCGTCATTTGTCGAAATTATCGAGATTCAAAATATGAAAAGTCACAAAAGTTGTGTGTTTGAGCACATAAAGTACTATTTTTCTTGGAAATTCAACAAGATGCAATAATGATGTGTTTTGTCATCTTAAAGATCTCGTCGAGCTGATTAATTTGACACTCTGTTTAGGACATTTGGTCGTCATTTGTCGAAGTTATCGAGATTCAAAATTTGAAAAGTCACAAAAGTTGTGTGTTTGAGCACATAAAGTCCTATTTTTCCCTGAAATTCAACAAGATGCAATCATGATGTATTTTGTCATCTTAAAGATCTCGTCGAGCTGATTAATTTGACTCTCTGTTTAAGACATTTGGTCGTCATTTGTCGAAGTTATCGAGCTTCAAATTTAGAACAATCACACATTTTGAGTGTTTGAGCACATAAAGTCCTATTTTTCTCTGAAATTCAACAAGATGCAATCATGATGTGTTTTGCCATCTTAAAGATCTCGTCGAGTTGATTAATTTGACACTCTGTTTAAGACATTTGTTCGTCATTTGTCGAAGTTATCGAGCTTCAAATTTAGAACAATCACACATTTTAAGTGTTTGAGCACATAAAGTCCTATTTTTCTCTGAAATTCAACAAGATGCAATCATGATGTATTTTGTCATCTTAAAGATCTCGTCGAGCTGATTAATTTGACTCTCTGTTTAAGACATTTGGTCGTCATTTGTCGAAGTTTTCGAGCTTCAAATTTAGAACAATCACACATTTTTTGTGTTTGAGCACATAAAGTACTATTTTTCTTGGAAATTCAACAAGATGCAATCATGATGTGTTTTGCCATCTTAAAGATCTCGTCGAGCTGATTAATTTGACTCTCTGTTTAAGACATTTGGTCATCATTTGTCGAAGTTATCGAGCTTCAAATTTAGATCAATCACACATTTTGAGTGTTTGAGCACATGAGGTACTATTTTTCTTGGAAATTCAACAAGATGCAATCATGATGTGTTTTGTCATCTTAAAGATCTCGTCGAGTTGATTAATTTGACACTCTGTTTAAGACAGTTGGTCGTCATTTGTCGAAGTTTTCGAGCTTCAAATTTAGAACAATCACACATTTTTTGTGTTTGAGCACTTAAAGAACTATTTTTCTTGGAAATTCAACAAGATGCAATCATGATGTGTTTTGCCATCTTAAAGATCTCGTCGAGTTGATTAATTTGACACTCTGTTTAAGACAGTTGGTCGTCATTTGTCGAAGTTTTCGAGCTTCAAATTTAGAACAATCACACATTTTGAGTGTTTGAGCACATAAAGAACTATTTTTCTTGGAAATTCAACAAGATGCAATCATGATGTGTTTTGTCATCTTAAAGATCTCGTCGAGCTGATTAATTTGACTCTCTGTTTAAGACATTTGGTCGTCATTTGTCGAAGTTATCGAGCTTCAAATTTAGAACAATCACACATTTTGAGTGTTTGAGCACATAAAGCATTATTTTTTTTGAAATTCAACAAGATGCAATTATGAGGTGTTTTGTCATCTTAAAGATCTCGTCGAGCTGATTAATTTGACTCTCTGTTTAAGACATTTGGTCGTCATTTGTCGAAGTTATCGAGCTTCAAATTTAGAACAATCACACATTTTGAGTGTTTGAGCACATAAAGTCCTATTTTTCTCTGAAATTCAACAAGATGCAATCATGATGTGTTTTGCCATCTTAAAGATCTCGTCGAGTTGATTAATTTGACATTCTGTTTAAGACATTTGGTCGTCATTTGTCGAAGTTATCGAGCTTCAAATTTCGAACAATCACACATTTTTTGTGTTTGAGCACATAAAGTACTATTTTTCTTGGAAATTCAACAAGATGCAATCATGATGTGTTTTGCCATCTTAAAGATCTCGTCGAGCTGATTAATTTGACTCTCTGTTTAAGACATGTGGTCGTCATTTGTCGAAGTTATCGAGCTTCAAATTTAGAACAATCACACATTTTGAGTGTTTGAGCACATAAAGCATTATTTTTTTTTGAAATTCAACAAGATGCAATTATCATGTGTTTTGTCATCTTAAAGATCTCGTCGAGTTGATTAATTTGACATTCTGTTTAAGACATTTGGTTGTCATTTGTCGAAGTTATCGAGCTTCAAATTTAGAACAATCACACATTTTTTGTGTTTGAGCACATAAAGTCCTATTTTTCTCTGAAATTCAACAAGATGCAATAATGATGTGTTTTGCCATCTTAAAGATCTCGTCGAGTTGATTAATTTGACATTCTGTTTAAGACATTTTGTTGTCATTTGTCGAAGTTATCGAGCTTCAAATTTAGAACAATCACACATTTTGAGTGTTTGAGCACATAAAGTCCTATTTTTCTCTGAAATTCAACAAGATGCAATCATGATGTGTTTTGTCATCTTAAACGTCTCGTCGAGCTGATTAATTTGACTCTCTGTTTAAGACATTTGTTCGTCATTTGTCGAAGTTATCGTGCTTCAAATTTAGAACAATCACACATTTTTTGTGTTTGAGCACATAAAGTCCTATTTTTCTCTGAAATTCAACAAGATGCAATCATGATGTGTTTTGCCATCTTAAAGATCTCGTCGAGTTGATTAATTTGACATTCTGTTTAAGACATTTGGTCGTCATTTGTCGAAGTTTTCGAGCTTCAAATTTAGAACAATCACACATTTTGAGTGTTTGAGCACATAAAGTACTATTTTTCTTGGAAATTCAACAAGATGCAATCATGATGTGTTTTGCCATCTTAAAGATCTCGTCGAGTTGATTAATTTGACACTCTGTTTAAGACATTTGGTCGTCATTTGTCGAAGTTTTCGAGCTTCAAATTTAGAACAATCACACATTTTGAGTGTTTGAGCACATAAAGTACTATTTTTCTCTGAAATTCAACGAGATGCAATTATGATGTGTTTTGCCATCTTAAAGATCTCGTCGAGTTGATTAATTTGACACTCTGTTTAAGACATTTGGTCGTCATTTGTCGAAGTTTTCGAGCTTCAAATTTAGAACAATCACACATTTTGAGTGTTTGAGCACATAAAGTCCTATTTTTCTCTGAAATTCAACAAGATGCAATCATGATGTGTTTTGTTATCTTAAAGATCTTGTCGAGTTGATTAATTTGACACTCTGTTTAAGACATTTGGTCGTCATTTGTCGAAGTTATCGACCTCCAAATTTAGAACAATCACACATTTTGAGTGTTTGAGCATATAAAGTACTGTTTTTCTCGGAAATTCAACAAGATGCAATCATGATGTGTTTTGTCATCTTATAGATCTAGTCGAGCTGATTAATTTGACTCTCTGTTTAAGACATTTGGTCGTCATTTGTCGAAGTTATCGAGCTTCAAATTTAGAACAATCACACATTTTGAGTGTTTGAGCACATAAAGCATTATTTTTTTTGAAATTCAACAAGATGCAATTATGAGGTGTTTTGTCATCTTAAAGATCTCGTCGAGCTGATTAATTTGACTATCTGTTTAAGACATTTGGTCGTCATTTGTCGAAGTTATCGAGCTTCAAATTTCGAACAATCACACATTTTTTGTGTTTGAGCACATAAAGTACTATTTTTCTTGGAAATTCAACAAGATGCAATCATGATGTGTTTTGCCATCTTAAAGATCTCGTCGAGCTGATTAATTTGACTCTCTGTTTAAGACATTTGGTCGTCATTTGTCGAAGTTATCGAGCTTCAAATTTAGAACAATCACACATTTTGAGTGTTTGAGCACATAAAGCATTATTTTTTTTTGAAATTCAACAAGATGCAATAATGATGTGTTTTGCCATCTTAAAGATCTCGTCGAGTTGATTAATTTGACATTCTGTTTAAGACATTTTGTTGTCATTTGTCGAAGTTATCGAGCTTCAAATTTAGAACAATCACACATTTTGAGTGTTTGAGCACATAAAGTCCTATTTTTCGCTGAAATTCAACAAGATGCAATCATGATGTGTTTTGTCATCTTAAAGGTCTCGTCGAGCTGATTAATTTGACTCTCTGTTTAAGACATTTGGTCGTCATTTGTCGAAGTTATCGTGCTTCAAATTTAGAACAATCACACATTTTTTGTGTTTGAGCACATAAAGTCCTATTTTTCTCTGAAATTCAACAAGATGCAATCATGATGTGTTTTGCCATCTTAAAGATCTCGTCGAGCTGATTAATTTGACTCTCTGTTTAAGACATTTGGTCGTCATTTGTCGAAGTTATCGAGCTTCAAATTTAGAACAATCACACATTTTGAGTGTTTGAGCACATAAAGCATTATTTTTTTTTGAAATTCAACAAGATGCAATTATCATGTGTTTTGTCATCTTAAAGATCTCGTCGAGTTGATTAATTTGACATTCTGTTTAAGACATTTGGTTGTCATTTGTCGAAGTTATCGAGCTTCAAATTTAGAACAATCACACATTTTTTGTGTTTGAGCACATAAAGTCCTATTTTTCTCTGAAATGCAACAAGATGCAATAATGATGTGTTTTGCCATCTTAAAGATCTCGTCGAGTTGATTAATTTGACATTCTGTTTAAGACATTTGGTTGTCATTTGTCGAAGTTATCGAGCTTCAAATTTAGAACAATCACACATTTTGAGTGTTTGAGCACATAAAGTCCTATTTTTCTCTGAAATTCAACAAGATGCAATCATGATGTGTTTTGCCATCTTAAAGATCTCGTCGAGTTGATTAATTTGACATTCTGTTTAAGACATTTGGTCGTCATTTGTCGAAGTTTTCGAGCTTCAAATTTAGAACAATCACACATTTTGAGTGTTTGAGCACATAAAGTACTATTTTTCTTGGAAATTCAACAAGATGCAATCATGATGTGTTTTGCCATCTTAAAGATCTCGTCGAGTTGATTAATTTGACACTCTGTTTAAGACATTTGGTCGTCATTTGTCGAAGTTTTCGAGCTTCAAATTTAGAACAATCACACATTTTGAGTGTTTGAGCACATAAAGTACTATTTTTCTCTGAAATTCAACGAGATGCAATTATGATGTGTTTTGCCATCTTAAAGATCTCGTCGAGTTGATTAATTTGACACTCTGTTTAAGACATTTGGTCGTCATTTGTCGAAGTTTTCGAGCTTCAAATTTAGAACAATCACACATTTTGAGTGTTTGAGCACATAAAGTCCTATTTTTCTCTGAAATTCAACAAGATGCAATCATGATGTGTTTTGTTATCTTAAAGATCTTGTCGAGTTGATTAATTTGACACTCTGTTTAAGACATTTGGTCGTCATTTGTCGAAGTTATCGACCTCCAAATTTAGAACAATCACACATTTTGAGTGTTTGAGCATATAAAGTACTGTTTTTCTCGGAAATTCAACAAGATGCAATCATGATGTGTTTTGTCATCTTATAGATCTAGTCGAGCTGATTAATTTGACTCTCTGTTTAAGACATTTGGTCGTCATTTGTCGAAGTTATCGAGCTTCAAATTTAGAACAATCACACATTTTTAGTGTTTGAGCACATAAAGTACTATTTTTCTTGGAAATTCAACAAGATGCAATCATGATGTGTTTTGTCATCTTAAAGATCTCGTCGAGTTGATTAATTTGACATTCTGTTTAAGACATTTGGTCGTCATTTGTCGAAGTTATCGAGATTCAAATTTAGAACAATCACGCATTTTGAGTGTTTGAGCACATAAAGCATTTTTTTTTTGAAATTCAACAAGATGCAATCATGATGTGTTTTGTCATCTTAAAGATCTCGTCGAGCTGATTAATTTGACTCTCTGTTTAAGACATTTGGTCGTCATTTGTCGAAGTTATCGAGCTTCAAATTTAGAACAATCACACATTTTGAGTGTTTGAGCACATAAAGTCCTATTTTTCTCTGAAATTCAACAAGATGCAATCATGATGTGTTTTGTCATCTTAAAGGTCTCGTCGAGCTGATTAATTTGACTCTCTGTTTAAGACATTTGGTCGTCATTTGTCGAAGTTATCGTGCTTCAAATTTAGAACAATCACACATTTTGAGTGTTTGAGCACATAAAGTCCTATTTTTCTCTGAAATTCAACAAGATGCAATCATGATGTGTTTTGTCATCTTAAAGATCTCGTCGAGTTGATTAATTTGACATTCTGTTTAAGACATTTGGTCGTCATTTGTCCAAGTTTTCGAGCTTCAAATTTAGAACAATCACACATTTTTTGTGTTTGAGCACATAAAGTACTATTTTTCTTGGAAATTCAACAAGATGCAATCATGATGTGTTTTGCCATCTTAAAGATCTCGTCGAGTTGATTAATTTGACACTCTGTTTAAGACATTTGTTCGTCATTTGTCGAAGTTATCGAGCTTCAAATTTAGAACAATCACACATTTTGAGTGTTTGAGCACATAAAGTCCTATTTTTCTCTGAAATTCAACAAGATGCAATCATGATGTATTTTGTCATCTTAAAGATCTCGTCGAGCTGATTAATTTGACTCTCTGTTTAAGACATTTGGTCGTCATTTGTCGAAGTTATCGAGCTTCAAATTTAGAACAATCACACATTTTGAGTGTTTGAGCACATAAAGCATTATTTTTTTTGAAATTCAACAAGATGCAATTATGAGGTGTTTTGTCATCTTAAAGATCTCGTCGAGCTGATTAATTTGACTATCTGTTTAAGACATTTGGTCGTCATTTGTCGAAGTTATCGAGCTTCAAATTTCGAACAATCACACATTTTTTGTGTTTGAGCACATAAAGTACTATTTTTCTTGGAAATTCAACAAGATGCAATCATGATGTGTTTTGCCATCTTAAAGATCTCGTCGAGCTGATTAATTTGACTCTCTGTTTAAGACATTTGGTCGTCATTTGTCGAAGTTATCGAGCTTCAAATTTAGAACAATCACACATTTTGAGTGTTTGAGCACATAAAGCATTATTTTTTTTTGAAATTCAACAAGATGCAATAATGATGTGTTTTGCCATCTTAAAGATCTCGTCGAGTTGATTAATTTGACATTCTGTTTAAGACATTTTGTTGTCATTTGTCGAAGTTATCGAGCTTCAAATTTAGAACAATCACACATTTTGAGTGTTTGAGCACATAAAGTCCTATTTTTCGCTGAAATTCAACAAGATGCAATCATGATGTGTTTTGTCATCTTAAAGGTCTCGTCGAGCTGATTAATTTGACTCTCTGTTTAAGACATTTGGTCGTCATTTGTCGAAGTTATCGTGCTTCAAATTTAGAACAATCACACATTTTTTGTGTTTGAGCACATAAAGTCCTATTTTTCTCTGAAATTCAACAAGATGCAATCATGATGTGTTTTGCCATCTTAAAGATCTCGTCGAGCTGATTAATTTGACTCTCTGTTTAAGACATTTGGTCGTCATTTGTCGAAGTTATCGAGCTTCAAATTTAGAACAATCACACATTTTGAGTGTTTGAGCACATAAAGCATTATTTTTTTTTGAAATTCAACAAGATGCAATTATCATGTGTTTTGTCATCTTAAAGATCTCGTCGAGTTGATTAATTTGACATTCTGTTTAAGACATTTGGTTGTCATTTGTCGAAGTTATCGAGCTTCAAATTTAGAACAATCACACATTTTTTGTGTTTGAGCACATAAAGTCCTATTTTTCTCTGAAATGCAACAAGATGCAATAATGATGTGTTTTGCCATCTTAAAGATCTCGTCGAGTTGATTAATTTGACATTCTGTTTAAGACATTTGGTTGTCATTTGTCGAAGTTATCGAGCTTCAAATTTAGAACAATCACACATTTTGAGTGTTTGAGCACATAAAGTCCTATTTTTCTCTGAAATTCAACAAGATGCAATCATGATGTGTTTTGCCATCTTAAAGATCTCGTCGAGTTGATTAATTTGACATTCTGTTTAAGACATTTGGTCGTCATTTGTCGAAGTTTTCGAGCTTCAAATTTAGAACAATCACACATTTTGAGTGTTTGAGCACATAAAGTACTATTTTTCTTGGAAATTCAACAAGATGCAATCATGATGTGTTTTGCCATCTTAAAGATCTCGTCGAGTTGATTAATTTGACACTCTGTTTAAGACATTTGGTCGTCATTTGTCGAAGTTTTCGAGCTTCAAATTTAGAACAATCACACATTTTGAGTGTTTGAGCACATAAAGTACTATTTTTCTCTGAAATTCAACGAGATGCAATTATGATGTGTTTTGCCATCTTAAAGATCTCGTCGAGTTGATTAATTTGACACTCTGTTTAAGACATTTGGTCGTCATTTGTCGAAGTTTTCGAGCTTCAAATTTAGAACAATCACACATTTTGAGTGTTTGAGCACATAAAGTCCTATTTTTCTCTGAAATTCAACAAGATGCAATCATGATGTGTTTTGTTATCTTAAAGATCTTGTCGAGTTGATTAATTTGACACTCTGTTTAAGACATTTGGTCGTCATTTGTCGAAGTTATCGACCTCCAAATTTAGAACAATCACACATTTTGAGTGTTTGAGCATATAAAGTACTGTTTTTCTCGGAAATTCAACAAGATGCAATCATGATGTGTTTTGTCATCTTATAGATCTAGTCGAGCTGATTAATTTGACTCTCTGTTTAAGACATTTGGTCGTCATTTGTCGAAGTTATCGAGCTTCAAATTTAGAACAATCACACATTTTTAGTGTTTGAGCACATAAAGTACTATTTTTCTTGGAAATTCAACAAGATGCAATCATGATGTGTTTTGTCATCTTAAAGATCTCGTCGAGTTGATTAATTTGACATTCTGTTTAAGACATTTGGTCGTCATTTGTCGAAGTTATCGAGATTCAAATTTAGAACAATCACGCATTTTGAGTGTTTGAGCACATAAAGCATTTTTTTTTTGAAATTCAACAAGATGCAATCATGATGTGTTTTGTCATCTTAAAGATCTCGTCGAGCTGATTAATTTGACTCTCTGTTTAAGACATTTGGTCGTCATTTGTCGAAGTTATCGAGCTTCAAATTTAGAACAATCACACATTTTGAGTGTTTGAGCACATAAAGTCCTATTTTTCTCTGAAATTCAACAAGATGCAATCATGATGTGTTTTGTCATCTTAAAGGTCTCGTCGAGCTGATTAATTTGACTCTCTGTTTAAGACATTTGGTCGTCATTTGTCGAAGTTATCGTGCTTCAAATTTAGAACAATCACACATTTTGAGTGTTTGAGCACATAAAGTCCTATTTTTCTCTGAAATTCAACAAGATGCAATCATGATGTGTTTTGTCATCTTAAAGATCTCGTCGAGTTGATTAATTTGACATTCTGTTTAAGACATTTGGTCGTCATTTGTCCAAGTTTTCGAGCTTCAAATTTAGAACAATCACACATTTTTTGTGTTTGAGCACATAAAGTACTATTTTTCTTGGAAATTCAACAAGATGCAATCATGATGTGTTTTGCCATCTTAAAGATCTCGTCGAGTTGATTAATTTGACACTCTGTTTAAGACATTTGGTCGTCATTTGTCGAAGTTATCGACCTCCAAATTTAGAACAATCACACATTTTGAGTGTTTGAGCATATAAAGTACTGTTTTTCTCGGAAATTCAACAAGATGCAATCATGATGTGTTTTGTCATCTTAAAGGTCTTGTCGAGTTGATTAATTTGACACTCTGTTTAAGACATTTGGTCGTCATTTGTCGAAGTTATCGACCTCCAAATTTAGAACAATCACACATTTTGAGTGTTTGAGCATATAAAGTACTGTTTTTCTCGGAAATTCAACAAGATGCAATCATGATGTGTTTTGTCATCTTATAGATCTAGTCGAGCTGATTAATTTGACTCTCTGTTTAAGACATTTGGTCGTCATTTGTCGAAGTTATCGAGCTTCAAATTTAGAACAATCACACATTTTTAGTGTTTGAGCACATAAAGTACTATTTTTCTTGGAAATTCAACAAGATGCAATCATGATGTGTTTTGTCATCTTAAAGATCTCGTCGAGCTGATTAATTTGACTCTCTGTTTAAGACATTTGGTCGTCATTTGTCGAAGTTATCGAGCTTCAAATTTAGAACAATCACACATTTTGAGTGTTTGAGCACATAAAGCATTATTTTTTTTGAAATTCAACAAGATGCAATTATGAGGTGTTTTGTCATCTTAAAGATCTCGTCGAGCTGATTAATTTGACTATCTGTTTAAGACATTTGGTCGTCATTTGTCGAAGTTATCGAGCTTCAAATTTCGAACAATCACACATTTTTTGTGTTTGAGCACATAAAGTACTATTTTTCTTGGAAATTCAACAAGATGCAATCATGATGTGTTTTGCCATCTTAAAGATCTCGTCGAGCTGATTAATTTGACTCTCTGTTTAAGACATTTGGTCGTCATTTGTCGAAGTTATCGAGCTTCAAATTTAGAACAATCACACATTTTGAGTGTTTGAGCACATAAAGCATTATTTTTTTTTGAAATTCAACAAGATGCAATAATGATGTGTTTTGCCATCTTAAAGATCTCGTCGAGTTGATTAATTTGACATTCTGTTTAAGACATTTTGTTGTCATTTGTCGAAGTTATCGAGCTTCAAATTTAGAACAATCACACATTTTGAGTGTTTGAGCACATAAAGTCCTATTTTTCGCTGAAATTCAACAAGATGCAATCATGATGTGTTTTGTCATCTTAAAGGTCTCGTCGAGCTGATTAATTTGACTCTCTGTTTAAGACATTTGGTCGTCATTTGTCGAAGTTATCGTGCTTCAAATTTAGAACAATCACACATTTTTTGTGTTTGAGCACATAAAGTCCTATTTTTCTCTGAAATTCAACAAGATGCAATCATGATGTGTTTTGCCATCTTAAAGATCTCGTCGAGCTGATTAATTTGACTCTCTGTTTAAGACATTTGGTCGTCATTTGTCGAAGTTATCGAGCTTCAAATTTAGAACAATCACACATTTTGAGTGTTTGAGCACATAAAGCATTATTTTTTTTTGAAATTCAACAAGATGCAATTATCATGTGTTTTGTCATCTTAAAGATCTCGTCGAGTTGATTAATTTGACATTCTGTTTAAGACATTTGGTTGTCATTTGTCGAAGTTATCGAGCTTCAAATTTAGAACAATCACACATTTTTTGTGTTTGAGCACATAAAGTCCTATTTTTCTCTGAAATGCAACAAGATGCAATAATGATGTGTTTTGCCATCTTAAAGATCTCGTCGAGTTGATTAATTTGACATTCTGTTTAAGACATTTGGTTGTCATTTGTCGAAGTTATCGAGCTTCAAATTTAGAACAATCACACATTTTGAGTGTTTGAGCACATAAAGTCCTATTTTTCTCTGAAATTCAACAAGATGCAATCATGATGTGTTTTGCCATCTTAAAGATCTCGTCGAGTTGATTAATTTGACATTCTGTTTAAGACATTTGGTCGTCATTTGTCGAAGTTTTCGAGCTTCAAATTTAGAACAATCACACATTTTGAGTGTTTGAGCACATAAAGTACTATTTTTCTTGGAAATTCAACAAGATGCAATCATGATGTGTTTTGCCATCTTAAAGATCTCGTCGAGTTGATTAATTTGACACTCTGTTTAAGACATTTGGTCGTCATTTGTCGAAGTTTTCGAGCTTCAAATTTAGAACAATCACACATTTTGAGTGTTTGAGCACATAAAGTACTATTTTTCTCTGAAATTCAACGAGATGCAATTATGATGTGTTTTGCCATCTTAAAGATCTCGTCGAGTTGATTAATTTGACACTCTGTTTAAGACATTTGGTCGTCATTTGTCGAAGTTTTCGAGCTTCAAATTTAGAACAATCACACATTTTGAGTGTTTGAGCACATAAAGTCCTATTTTTCTCTGAAATTCAACAAGATGCAATCATGATGTGTTTTGTTATCTTAAAGATCTTGTCGAGTTGATTAATTTGACACTCTGTTTAAGACATTTGGTCGTCATTTGTCGAAGTTATCGACCTCCAAATTTAGAACAATCACACATTTTGAGTGTTTGAGCATATAAAGTACTGTTTTTCTCGGAAATTCAACAAGATGCAATCATGATGTGTTTTGTCATCTTATAGATCTAGTCGAGCTGATTAATTTGACTCTCTGTTTAAGACATTTGGTCGTCATTTGTCGAAGTTATCGAGCTTCAAATTTAGAACAATCACACATTTTTAGTGTTTGAGCACATAAAGTACTATTTTTCTTGGAAATTCAACAAGATGCAATCATGATGTGTTTTGTCATCTTAAAGATCTCGTCGAGTTGATTAATTTGACATTCTGTTTAAGACATTTGGTCGTCATTTGTCGAAGTTATCGAGATTCAAATTTAGAACAATCACGCATTTTGAGTGTTTGAGCACATAAAGCATTTTTTTTTTGAAATTCAACAAGATGCAATCATGATGTGTTTTGTCATCTTAAAGATCTCGTCGAGCTGATTAATTTGACTCTCTGTTTAAGACATTTGGTCGTCATTTGTCGAAGTTATCGAGCTTCAAATTTAGAACAATCACACATTTTGAGTGTTTGAGCACATAAAGTCCTATTTTTCTCTGAAATTCAACAAGATGCAATCATGATGTGTTTTGTCATCTTAAAGGTCTCGTCGAGCTGATTAATTTGACTCTCTGTTTAAGACATTTGGTCGTCATTTGTCGAAGTTATCGTGCTTCAAATTTAGAACAATCACACATTTTGAGTGTTTGAGCACATAAAGTCCTATTTTTCTCTGAAATTCAACAAGATGCAATCATGATGTGTTTTGTCATCTTAAAGATCTCGTCGAGTTGATTAATTTGACATTCTGTTTAAGACATTTGGTCGTCATTTGTCCAAGTTTTCGAGCTTCAAATTTAGAACAATCACACATTTTTTGTGTTTGAGCACATAAAGTACTATTTTTCTTGGAAATTCAACAAGATGCAATCATGATGTGTTTTGCCATCTTAAAGATCTCGTCGAGTTGATTAATTTGACACTCTGTTTAAGACATTTGTTCGTCATTTGTCGAAGTTATCGAGCTTCAAATTTAGAACAATCACACATTTTGAGTGTTTGAGCACATAAAGTCCTATTTTTCTCTGAAATTCAACAAGATGCAATCATGATGTATTTTGTCATCTTAAAGATCTCGTCGAGCTGATTAATTTGACTCTCTGTTTAAGACATTTGGTCGTCATTTGTCGAAGTTATCGAGCTTCAAATTTAGAACAATCACACATTTTGAGTGTTTGAGCACATAAAGCATTATTTTTTTTGAAATTCAACAAGATGCAATTATGAGGTGTTTTGTCATCTTAAAGATCTCGTCGAGCTGATTAATTTGACTATCTGTTTAAGACATTTGGTCGTCATTTGTCGAAGTTATCGAGCTTCAAATTTCGAACAATCACACATTTTTTGTGTTTGAGCACATAAAGTACTATTTTTCTTGGAAATTCAACAAGATGCAATCATGATGTGTTTTGCCATCTTAAAGATCTCGTCGAGCTGATTAATTTGACTCTCTGTTTAAGACATTTGGTCGTCATTTGTCGAAGTTATCGAGCTTCAAATTTAGAACAATCACACATTTTGAGTGTTTGAGCACATAAAGTCCTATTTTTCTCTGAAATTCAACAAGATGCAATCATGATGTGTTTTGCCATCTTAAAGATCTCGTCGAGCTGATTAATTTGACTCTCTGTTTAAGACATTTGGTTGTCATTTGTCGAAGTTATCGAGCTTCAAATTTAGAACAATCACACATTTTTTGTGTTTGAGCACATAAAGTCCTATTTTTCTCTGAAATGCAACAAGATGCAATAATGATGTGTTTTGCCATCTTAAAGATCTCGTCGAGTTGATTAATTTGACATTCTGTTTAAGACATTTGGTTGTCATTTGTCGAAGTTATCGAGCTTCAAATTTAGAACAATCACACATTTTGAGTGTTTGAGCACATAAAGTCCTATTTTTCTCTGAAATTCAACAAGATGCAATCATGATGTGTTTTGTCATCTTAAAGGTCTCGTCGAGCTGATTAATTTGACTCTCTGTTTAAGACATTTGGTCGTCATTTGTCGAAGTTATCGAGCTTCAAATTTAGAACAATCACACATTTTGAGTGTTTGAGCACATAAAGTCCTATTTTTCTCTGAAATTCAACAAGATGCAATCATGATGTGTTTTGCCATCTTAAAGATCTCGTCGAGTTGATTAATTTGACATTCTGTTTAAGACATTTGGTCGTCATTTGTCGAAGTTATCGAACTTCAAATTTAGAACAATCACACATTTTGAGTGTTTGAGCACATAAAGTCCTATTTTTCTCTGAAATTCAACAAGATGCAATCATGATGTGTTTTGTCATCTTAAAGATCTCGTCGAGCTGATTAATTTGACTCTCTGTTTAAGACATTTGGTCGTCATTTGTCGAAGTTATCGAGCTTCAAATTTAGAACAATCACACATTTTGAGTGTTTGAGCACATAAAGTCCTATTTTTCTCTGAAATTCAACAAGATGCAGTCATGATGTGTTTTGTCATCTTAAAGATCTCGTCGAGCTGATTAACTTGACTCTCTGTTTAAGACATTTGTTCGTCATTTGTCGAAGTTATCGAGCTCCAAATTTAGAACAATCACACATTTTGAGTGTTTGAGCACTTAAAGTCCTATTTTTCTCTGAAATTCAACAAGATGCAATCATGATGTGTTTTGCCATCTTAAAGATCTCGTCGAGTTGATTAATTTGACATTCTGTTTAAGACATTTGGTCGTCATTTGTCGAAGTTATCGAGCTTCAAATTTAGAACAATCACACATTTTGAGTGTTTGAGCACATAAAGCATTATTTTTTTTTGAAATTCAACAAGATGCAATCATGATGTGTTTTGCCATCTTAAAGATCTCGTCGAGTTGATTAATTTGACATTCTGTTTAAGACATTTGGTCGTCATTTGTCGAAGTTTTCGAGCTTCAAATTTAGAACAATCACACATTTTTTGTGTTTGAGCACATAAAGTCCTATTTTTCTCTGAAATTCAACAAGATGCAATCATGATGTATTTTGTCATCTTAAAGATCACGTCGAGCTGATTAATTTGACTCTCTGTTTAAGACATTTGGTCGTCATTTGTCGAAGTTATCGAACTTCAAATTTAGAACAATCACACATTTTGAGTGTTTGAGCACATAAAGTACTATTTTTCTTGGAAATTCAACAAGATGCAATCATGATGTGTTATGTCATCTTAAAGATCTCGTCGAGCTGATTAATTTGACTCTCTGTTTAAGACATTTGGTCGTCATTTGTCGAAGTTATCGAGCTTCAAATTTAGAACAATCACACATTTTGAGTGTTTGAGCACATAAAGCATTATTTTTTTTTGAAATTCAACAAGATGCAATTATGATGTGTTTTGTCATCTTAAAGATCTCGTCGAGTTGATTAATTTGACATTCTGTTTAAGACATTTGGTCGTCATTTGTCGAAGTTATCGAGCTTCAAATTTAGAACAATCACACATTTTGAGTGTTTGAGCACATAAAGTCCTATTTTTCTCTGAAATTCAACATGATGCAATCATGATGTGTTTTGCCATCTTAAAGATCTCGTCGAGTTGATTAATTTGACATTCTGTTTAAGACATTTGGTCGTCATTTGTCGAAGTTTTCGAGCTTCAAATTTAGAACAATCACACATTTTGAGTGTTTGAGCACATAAAGCATTATTTTTTTTTGAAATTCAACAAGACGCAATGATGATGTGTTTTGTCATCTTAAAGATCTCGTCGAGTTGATTAATTTGACATTCTGTTTAAGACATTTGGTCGTCATTTGTCGAAGTTATCGAGCTTCAAATTTAGAACAATCACACATTTTGAGTGTTTGAGCACATAAAGTCCTATTTTTCTCTGAAATTCAACAAGATGCAATCATGATGTGTTTTGCCATCTTAAAGATCTCGTCGAGTTGATTAATTTGACATTCTGTTTAAGACATTTGGTCGTCATTTGTCGAAGTTATCGAACTTCAAATTTAGAACAATCACACATTTTGAGTGTTTGAGCACATAAAGTACTATTTTTCTTGGAAATTCAACAAGATGCAATCATGATGTGTTTTGTCATCTTAAAGATCTCGTCGAGCTGATTAATTTGACTCTCTGTTTAAGACATTTGGTCGTCATTTGTCGAAGTTATCAAGCTTCAAATTTAGAACAATCACACATTTTGAGTGTTTGAGCACATAAAGTCCTATTTTTCTCTGAAGTTCAACAAGATGCAATCATGATGTGTTTTGCCATCTTAAAGATCTCGTCGAGTTGATTAATTTGACATTCTGTTTACGACATTTGGTCGTCATTTGTCGAAGTTATCGAGCTTCAAATTTAGAACAATCACACATTTTGAGTGTTTGAGCACGTAAAGTCCTATTTTTCTCTGAAGTTCAACAAGATGCAATTATGATGTGTTTTGTCATCTTAAAGATCTCGTCGAGCTGATTAATTTGACTCTCTGTTTAAGACATTTGGTGGTCATTTGTCGAAGTTATCGAGCTTCAAATTTAGAACAATCACACATTTTGAGTGTTTGAGCACATAAAGCATTATTTTTTTTTGAAATTCAACAAGACGCAATTATGATGTGTTTTGTCATCTTAAAGATCTCGTCGAGTTGATTAATGTGACACTCTGTTTAAGACATTTGGTCGTCATTTGTCGAAGTTATCGACCTCCAAATTTAAAACAATCACACATTTTGAGTGTTTGAGCACATAAAGTACTATTTTTCTTGGAAATTCAACAAGATGCAATCATGATGTGTTTTGTCATCTTAAAGATCTCGTCGAGCTGATTAATTTGACTCTCTGTTTAAGACATTTGGTCGTCATTTGTCGAAGTTATCGAGCTCCAAATTTAGAACAATCACACATTTTGAGTGTTTGAGCACATAAAGTACTATTTTTCTTGGAAATTCAACAAGATGCAATCATGATGTATTTTGTCATCTTAAAGATCACGTCGAGCTGATTAATTTGACTCTCTGTTTAAGACATTTGGTCGTCATTTGTCGAAGTTATCGAACATCAAATTTAGAACAATCACACATTTTGGGTGTTTGAGCACATAAAGTCCTATTTTTCTCTGAAATTCAACAAGATGCAATCATGATGTATTTTGTCATCTTAAAGATCACGTCGAGCTGATTAATTTGACTCTCTGTTTAAGACATTTGGTCGTCATTTGTCGAAGTTATCGAACTTCAAATTAAGAACAATCACACATTTTGAGTGTTTGAGCACATAAAGTACTATTTTTCTTGGAAATTCAACAAGATGCAATCATGATGTGTTTTGTCATCTTAAAGATCTCGTCGAGCTGATTAATTTGACTCTCTGTTTAAGACATTTGGTCGTCATTTGTCGAAGTTATCGAGCTTCAAATTTAGAACAATCACACATTTTGAGTGTTTGAGCACATAAAGCATTATTTTTTTTTGAAATTCAACAAGATGCAATTATGATGTGTTTTGTCATCTTAAAGATCTCGTCGAGTTGATTAATTTGACATTCTGTTTAAGACATTTGGTCGTCATTTGTCGAAGTTATCGAGCTTCAAATTTAGAACAATCACACATTTTGAGTGTTTGAGCACATAAAGTCCTATTTTTCTCTGAAATTCAACATGATGCAATCATGATGTGTTTTGCCATCTTAAAGATCTCGTCGAGTTGATTAATTTGACATTCTGTTTAAGACATTTGGTCGTCATTTGTCGAAGTTTTCGAGCTTCAAATTTAGAACAATCACACATTTTTTGTGTTTGAGCACATAAAGTCCTATTTTTCTCTGAAATTCAACAAGATGCAATCATGATGTATTTTGTCATCTTATAGATCACGTCGAGCTGATTAATTTGACTCTCTGTTTAAGACATTTGGTCGTCATTTGTCGAAGTTATCGAACTTCAAATTTAGAACAATCACACATTTTGAGTGTTTGAGCACATAAAGTACTATTTTTCTTGGAAATTCAACAAGATGCAATCATGATGTGTTTTGTCATCTTAAAGATCTCGTCGAGCTGATTAATTTGACTCTCTGTTTAAGACATTTGGTCGTCATTTGTCGAAGTTATCGAGCTTCAAATTTAGAACAATCACACATTTTGAGTGTTTGAGCACATAAAGCATTATTTTTTTTTGAAATTCAACAAGACGCAATGATGATGTGTTTTGTCATCTTAAAGATCTCGTCGAGTTGATTAATTTGACATTCTGTTTAAGACATTTGGTCGTCATTTGTCGAAGTTATCGAGCTTCAAATTTAGAACAATCACACATTTTGAGTGTTTGAGCACATAAAGTCCTATTTTTCTCTGAAATTCAACAAGATGCAATCATGATGTGTTTTGCCATCTTAAAGATCTCGTCGAGTTGATTAATTTGACATTCTGTTTAAGACATTTGGTCGTCATTTGTCGAAGTTATCGAACTTCAAATTTAGAACAATCACACATTTTGAGTGTTTGAGCACATAAAGTACTATTTTTCTTGGAAATTCAACAAGATGCAATCATGATGTGTTTTGTCATCTTAAAGATCTCGTCGAGCTGATTAATTTGACTCTCTGTTTAAGACATTTGGTCGTCATTTGTCGAAGTTATCAAGCTTCAAATTTAGAACAATCACACATTTTGAGTGTTTGAGCACATAAAGTCCTATTTTTCTCTGAAGTTCAACAAGATGCAATTATGATGTGTTTTGTCATCTTAAAGATCTCGTCGAGCTGATTAATTTGACTCTCTGTTTAAGACATTTGGTCGTCATTTGTCGAAGTTTTCGAGCTTCAAATTTAGAACAATCACATATTTTGAGTGTTTGAGCACATAAAGTACTTTTTTTCTTGGAAATTCAACAAGATGCAATCATGATGTGTTTTGTCATCTTAAAGATCTCGTCGAGTTGATTAATGTGACACTCTGTTTAAGACATTTGGTCGTCATTTGTCGAAGTTATCGACCTCCAAATTTAAAACAATCACACATTTTGAGTGTTTGAGCACATAAAGTACTATTTTTCTTGGAAATTCAACAAGATGCAATCATGATGTGTTTTGTCATCTTAAAGATCTCGTCGAGCTGATTAATTTGACTCTCTGTTTAAGACATTTGGTCGTCATTTGTCGAAGTTATCGAGCTTCAAATTTAGAACAATCACACATTTTTAGTGTTTGAGCACATAAAGCATTATTTTTTTTTGAAATTCAACAAGATGCAATTATGATGTGTTTTGTCATCTTAAAGATCTCGTCGAGTTGATTAATTTGACATTCTGTTTAAGACATTTGGTCGTCATTTGTCGAAGTTATCGAGCTTCAAATTTAGAACAATCACACATTTTGAGTGTTTGAGCACATAAAGTCCTATTTTTCTCTGAAATTCAACATGATGCAATCATGATGTGTTTTGCCATCTTAAAGATCTCGTCGAGTTGATTAATTTGACATTCTGTTTAAGACATTTGGTCGTCATTTGTCGAAGTTTTCGAGCTTCAAATTTAGAACAATCACACATTTTGAGTGTTTGAGCACATAAAGCATTATTTTTTTTTGAAATTCAACAAGACGCAATGATGATGTGTTTTGTCATCTTAAAGATCTCGTCGAGTTGATTAATTTGACATTCTGTTTAAGACATTTGGTCGTCATTTGTCGAAGTTATCGAGCTTCAAATTTAGAACAATCACACATTTTGAGTGTTTGAGCACATAAAGTCCTATTTTTCTCTGAAATTCAACAAGATGCAATCATGATGTGTTTTGCCATCTTAAAGATCTCGTCGAGTTGATTAATTTGACATTCTGTTTAAGACATTTGGTCGTCATTTGTCGAAGTTATCGAACTTCAAATTTAGAACAATCACACATTTTGAGTGTTTGAGCACATAAAGTACTATTTTTCTTGGAAATTCAACAAGATGCAATCATGATGTGTTTTGTCATCTTAAAGATCTCGTCGAGCTGATTAATTTGACTCTCTGTTTAAGACATTTGGTCGTCATTTGTCGAAGTTATCAAGCTTCAAATTTAGAACAATCACACATTTTGAGTGTTTGAGCACATAAAGTCCTATTTTTCTCTGAAGTTCAACAAGATGCAATTATGATGTGTTTTGTCATCTTAAAGATCTCGTCGAGCTGATTAATTTGACTCTCTGTTTAAGACATTTGGTCGTCATTTGTCGAAGTTTTCGAGCTTCAAATTTAGAACAATCACATATTTTGAGTGTTTGAGCACATAAAGTACTTTTTTTCTTGGAAATTCAACAAGATGCAATCATGATGTGTTTTGTCATCTTAAAGATCTCGTCGAGTTGATTAATGTGACACTCTGTTTAAGACATTTGGTCGTCATTTGTCGAAGTTATCGACCTCCAAATTTAAAACAATCACACATTTTGAGTGTTTGAGCACATAAAGTACTATTTTTCTTGGAAATTCAACAAGATGCAATCATGATGTGTTTTGTCATCTTAAAGATCTCGTCGAGCTGATTAATTTGACTCTCTGTTTAAGACATTTGGTCGTCATTTGTCGAAGTTATCGAGCTCCAAATTTAGAACAATCACACATTTTGAGTGTTTGAGCACATAAAGTACTATTTTTCTTGGAAATTCAACAAGATGCAATCATGATGTATTTTGTCATCTTAAAGATCACGTCGAGCTGATTAATTTGACTCTCTGTTTAAGACATTTGGTCGTCATTTGTCGAAGTTATCGAACATCAAATTTAGAACAATCACACATTTTGGGTGTTTGAGCACATAAAGTCCTATTTTTCTCTGAAATTCAACAAGATGCAATCATGATGTATTTTGTCATCTTAAAGATCACGTCGAGCTGATTAATTTGACTCTCTGTTTAAGACATTTGGTCGTCATTTGTCGAAGTTATCGAGCTCCAAATTTAGAACAATCACACATTTTGAGTGTTTGAGCACATAAAGTACTATTTTTCTTGGAAATTCAACAAGATGCAATCATGATGTATTTTGTCATCTTAAAGATCACGTCGAGCTGATTAATTTGACTCTCTGTTTAAGACATTTGGTCGTCATTTGTCGAAGTTATCGAGCTTCAAATTTAGAACAATCACACATTTTGAGTGTTTGAGCACATAATGCATTATTTTTTTTCGAAATTCAACAAAAGACGCAATCATGATGTGTTTTGTCATCTTAAAGATCTCGTCGAGCTGATTAATTTGACTCTCTGTTTAAGACATTTGGTCGTCATTTGTCGAAGTTATCGAGCTTCAAATTTAGAACAATCACACATTTTGAGTGTTTGAGCACATAAAGCATTATTTTTTTTTGAAATTCAACAAGATGCAGTTATGATGTGTTTTGTCATCTTAAAGATCTCGTCGAGCTGATTAACTTGACTCTCTGTTTAAGACATTTGTTCGTCATTTGTCGAAGTTATCGAACTTCAAATTTAGAACAATCACACATTTTGAGTGTTTGAGCACATAAAGTACTATTTTTCTTGGAAATTCAACAAGATGCAATCATGATGTGTTTTGTCATCTTAAAGATCTCGTCGAGCTGATTAATTTGACTCTCTGTTTAAGACATTTGGTCGTCATTTGTCGAAGTTATCGAACTTCAAATTAAGAACAATCACACATTTTGAGTGTTTGAGCACATAAAGTACTATTTTTCTTGGAAATTCAACAAGATGCAATCATGATGTGTTTTGTCATCTTAAAGATCTCGTCGAGCTGATTAATTTGACTCTCTGTTTAAGACATTTGGTCGTCATTTGTCGAAGTTATCGAGCTTCAAATTTAGAACAATCACACATTTTGAGTGTTTGAGCACATAAAGCATTATTTTTTTTTGAAATTCAACAAGATGCAATTATGATGTGTTTTGTCATCTTAAAGATCTCGTCGAGTTGATTAATTTGACATTCTGTTTAAGACATTTGGTCGTCATTTGTCGAAGTTTTCGAGCTTCAAATTTAGAACAATCACACATTTTTTGTGTTTGAGCACATAAAGTCCTATTTTTCTCTGAAATTCAACAAGATGCAATCATGATGTATTTTGTCATCTTAAAGATCACGTCGAGCTGATTAATTTGACTCTCTGTTTAAGACATTTGGTCGTCATTTGTCGAAGTTATCGAACTTCAAATTTAGAACAATCACACATTTTGAGTGTTTGAGCACATAAAGTACTATTTTTCTTGGAAATTCAACAAGATGCAATCATGATGTGTTTTGTCATCTTAAAGATCTCGTCGAGCTGATTAATTTGACTCTCTGTTTAAGACATTTGGTCGTCATTTGTCGAAGTTATCGAGCTTCAAATTTAGAACAATCACACATTTTGAGTGTTTGAGCACATAAAGCATTATTTTTTTTTGAAATTCAACAAGACGCAATGATGATGTGTTTTGTCATCTTAAAGATCTCGTCGAGTTGATTAATTTGACATTCTGTTTAAGACATTTGGTCGTCATTTGTCGAAGTTATCGAGCTTCAAATTTAGAACAATCACACATTTTGAGTGTTTGAGCACATAAAGTCCTATTTTTCTCTGAAATTCAACAAGATGCAATCATGATGTGTTTTGCCATCTTAAAGATCTCGTCGAGTTGATTAATTTGACATTCTGTTTAAGACATTTGGTCGTCATTTGTCGAAGTTATCGAACTTCAAATTTAGAACAATCACACATTTTGAGTGTTTGAGCACATAAAGTACTATTTTTCTTGGAAATTCAACAAGATGCAATCATGATGTGTTTTGTCATCTTAAAGATCTCGTCGAGCTGATTAATTTGACTCTCTGTTTAAGACATTTGGTCGTCATTTGTCGAAGTTATCAAGCTTCAAATTTAGAACAATCACACATTTTGAGTGTTTGAGCACATAAAGTCCTATTTTTCTCTGAAGTTCAACAAGATGCAATTATGATGTGTTTTGTCATCTTAAAGATCTCGTCGAGCTGATTAATTTGACTCTCTGTTTAAGACATTTGGTCGTCATTTGTCGAAGTTTTCGAGCTTCAAATTTAGAACAATCACATATTTTGAGTGTTTGAGCACATAAAGTACTTTTTTTCTTGGAAATTCAACAAGATGCAATCATGATGTGTTTTGTCATCTTAAAGATCTCGTCGAGTTGATTAATGTGACACTCTGTTTAAGACATTTGGTCGTCATTTGTCGAAGTTATCGACCTCCAAATTTAAAACAATCACACATTTTGAGTGTTTGAGCACATAAAGTACTATTTTTCTTGGAAATTCAACAAGATGCAATCATGATGTGTTTTGTCATCTTAAAGATCTCGTCGAGCTGATTAATTTGACTCTCTGTTTAAGACATTTGGTCGTCATTTGTCGAAGTTATCGAGCTTCAAATTTAGAACAATCACACATTTTGAGTGTTTGAGCACATAAAGCATTATTTTTTTTTGAAATTCAACAAGATGCAGTTATGATGTGTTTTGTCATCTTAAAGATCTCGTCGAGCTGATTAACTTGACTCTCTGTTTAAGACATTTGTTCGTCATTTGTCGAAGTTATCGAACTTCAAATTTAGAACAATCACACATTTTGAGTGTTTGAGCACATAAAGTACTATTTTTCTTGGAAATTCAACAAGATGCAATCATGATGTGTTTTGTCATCTTAAAGATCTCGTCGAGCTGATTAATTTGACTCTCTGTTTAAGACATTTGGTCGTCATTTGTCGAAGTTATCGAGCTTCAAATTTAGAACAATCACACATTTTTTGTGTTTGAGCACATAAAGTCCTATTTTTCTCTGAAATTCAACAAGATGCAATCATGATGTATTTTGTCATCTTAAAGATCTCGTCGAGTTGATTAATTTGACATTCTGTTTAAGACATTTGGTCGTCATTTGTCGAAGTTATCGAACTTCAAATTTAGAACAATCACACATTTTGAGTGTTTGAGCACATAAAGTACTATTTTTCTTGGAAATTCAACAAGATGCAATCATGATGTGTTTTGTCATCTTAAAGATCTCGTCGAGCTGATTAATTTGACTCTCTGTTTAAGACATTTGGTCGTCATTTGTCGAAGTTATCGAGCTTCAAATTTAGAACAATCACACATTTTGAGTGTTTGAGCACATAAAGTCCTATTTTTCTCTGAAGTTCAACAAGATGCAATTATGATGTGTTTTGTCATCTTAAAGATCTCGTCGAGCTGATTAATTTGACTCTCTGTTTAAGACATTTGGTCGTCATTTGTCGAAGTTTTCGAGCTTCAAATTTAGAACAATCACATATTTTGAGTGTTTGAGCACATAAAGTACTTTTTTTCTTGGAAATTCAACAAGATGCAATCATGATGTGTTTTGTCATCTTAAAGATCTCGTCGAGTTGATTAATGTGACTCTCTGTTTAAGACATTTGGTCGTCATTTGTCGAAGTTATCAAGCTTCAAATTTAGAACAATCACACATTTTGAGTGTTTGAGCACATAAAGTCCTATTTTTCTCTGAAGTTCAACAAGATGCAATTATGATGTGTTTTGTCATCTTAAAGATCTCGTCGAGCTGATTAATTTGACTCTCTGTTTAAGACATTTGGTCGTCATTTGTCGAAGTTATCGAGCTCCAAATTTAGAACAATCACACATTTTGAGTGTTTGAGCACATAAAGTACTATTTTTCTTGGAAATTCAACAAGATGCAATCATGATGTATTTTGTCATCTTAAAGATCACGTCGAGCTGATTAATTTGACTCTCTGTTTAAGACATTTGGTCGTCATTTGTCGAAGTTATCGAACATCAAATTTAGAACAATCACACATTTTGGGTGTTTGAGCACATAAAGTCCTATTTTTCTCTGAAATTCAACAAGATGCAATCATGATGTATTTTGTCATCTTAAAGATCACGTCGAGCTGATTAATTTGACTCTCTGTTTAAGACATTTGGTCGTCATTTGTCGAAGTTATCGAGCTCCAAATTTAGAACAATCACACATTTTGAGTGTTTGAGCACATAAAGTACTATTTTTCTTGGAAATTCAACAAGATGCAATTATGATGTATTTTGTCATCTTAAAGATCACGTCGAGCTGATTAATTTGACTCTCTGTTTAAGACATTTGGTCGTCATTTGTCGAAGTTATCGAGCTTCAAATTTAGAACAATCACACATTTTGAGTGTTTGAGCACATAATGCATTATTTTTTTTCGAAATTCAACAAAAGACGCAATCATGATGTGTTTTGTCATCTTAAAGATCTCGTCGAGCTGATTAATTTGACTCTCTGTTTAAGACATTTGGTCGTCATTTGTCGAAGTTATCGAGCTTCAAATTTAGAACAATCACACATTTTGAGTGTTTGAGCACATAAAGCATTATTTTTTTTTGAAATTCAACAAGATGCAGTTATGATGTGTTTTGTCATCTTAAAGATCTCGTCGAGCTGATTAACTTGACTCTCTGTTTAAGACATTTGTTCGTCATTTGTCGAAGTTATCGAGCTCCAAATTTAGAACAATCACACATTTTGAGTGTTTGAGCACATAAAGTCCTATTTTTCTCTGAAATTCAACAAGATGCAATCATGATGTGTTTTGCCATCTTAAAGATCTCGTCGAGTTGATTAATTTGACATTCTGTTTAAGACATTTGGTCGTCATTTGTCGAAGTTATCGAGCTTCAAATTTAGAACAATCACACATTTTGAGTGTTTGAGCACATAAAGCATTATTTTTTTTTGAAATTCAACAAGATGCAATTATGATGTGTTTTGTCATCTTAAAGATCTCGTCGAGCTGATTAATTTGACTCTCTGTTTAAGACATTTGGTCGTCATTTGTCGAAGTTATCGAGCTTCAAATTTAGAACAATCACACATTTTGAGTGTTTGAGCACATAAAGTCCTATTTTTCTCTGAAATTCAACAAGATGCAATCATGATGTGTTTTGTCATCTTAAAGATCTCGTCGAGCTGATTAATTTGACTCTCTGTTTAAGACATTTGGTCGTCATTTGTCGAAGTTTTCGAGCTTCAAATTTAGAACAATCACACATTTTGAGTGTTTGAGCACATAAAGTACTATTTTTCTTGGAAATTCAACAAGATGCAATTATGATGTGTTTTGTCATCTTAAAGATCTCGTCGAGCTGATTAATTTGACTCTCTGTTTAAGACATTTGGTCGTCATTTGTCGAAGTTTTCGAGCTTCAAATTTAGAACAATCACACATTTTGAGTGTTTGAGCACATAAAGTACTATTTTTCTTGGAAATTCAACAAGATGCAATCATGATGTGTTTTGTCATCTTAAAGATCTCGTCGAGCTGATTAATTTGACTCTCTGTTTAAGACATTTGGTCGTCATTTGTCGAAGTTATCGAGCTTCAAATTTAGAACAATCACACATTTTGAGTGTTTGAGCACATAAAGTCCTATTTTTCTCTGAAATTCAACAAGATGCAATCATGATGTGTTTTGCCATCTTAAAGATCTCGTCGAGTTGATTAATTTGACACTCTGTTTAAGATATTTGGTCGTCATTTGTCGAAGTTTTCGAGCTTCAAATTTAGAACAATCACACATTTTGAGTGTTTGAGCACATAAAGCATTATTTTTTTTTGAAATTCAACAAGACGCAATGATGATGTGTTTTGTCATCTTAAAGATCTCGTCGAGTTGATTAATTTGACATTCAGTTTAAGACATTTGGTCGTCATTTGTCGAAGTTATCGAGCTTCAAATTTAGAACAATCACACATTTTGAGTGTTTGAGCACATAAAGTCCTATTTTTCTCTGAAATTCAACAAGATGCAATCATGATGTGTTTTGCCATCTTAAAGATCTCGTCGAGTTGATTAATTTGACATTCTGTTTAAGACATTTGGTCGTCATTTGTCGAAGTTATCGAACTTCAAATTTAGAACAATCACACATTTTGAGTGTTTGAGCACATAAAGTACTATTTTTCTTGGAAATTCAACAAGATGCAATCATGATGTGTTTTGTCATCTTAAAGATCTCGTCGAGCTGATTAATTTGACTCTCTGTTTAAGACATTTGGTCGTCATTTGTCGAAGTTATCGAGCTTCAAATTTAGAACAATCACACATTTTTTGTGTTTGAGCACATAAAGTCCTATTTTTCTCTGAAATTCAACAAGATGCAATCATGATGTATTTTGTCATCTTAAAGATCACGTCGAGCTGATTAATTTGACTCTCTGTTTAAGACATTTGGTCGTCATTTGTCGAAGTTATCGAACTTCAAATTTAGAACAATCACACATTTTGAGTGTTTGAGCACATAAAGTACTATTTTTCTTGGAAATTCAACAAGATGCAATCATGATGTGTTTTGTCATCTTAAAGATCTCGTCGAGCTGATTAATTTGACTCTCTGTTTAAGACATTTGGTCGTCATTTGTCGAAGTTATCGAGCTTCAAATTTAGAACAATCACACATTTTGAGTGTTTGAGCACATAAAGCATTATTTTTTTTTGAAATTCAACAAGACGCAATTATGATGTGTTTTGTCATCTTAAAGATCTCGTCGAGTTGATTAATTTGACATTCTGTTTAAGACATTTGGTCGTCATTTGTTGAAGTTATCGAGCTTCAAATTTAGAACAATCACACATTTTGAGTGTTTGAGCACATAAAGTCCTATTTTTCTCTGAAATTCAACATGATGCAATCATGATGTGTTTTGCCATCTTAAAGATCTCGTCGAGTTGATTAATTTGACATTCTGTTTAAGACATTTGGTCGTCATTTGTCGAAGTTTTCGAGCTTCAAATTTAGAACAATCACACATTTTGAGTGTTTGAGCACATAAAGCATTATTTTTTTTTGAAATTCAACAAGACGCAATGATGATGTGTTTTGTCATCTTAAAGATCTCGTCGAGTTGATTAATTTGACATTCTGTTTAAGACATTTGGTCGTCATTTGTCGAAGTTATCGAGCTTCAAATTTAGAACAATCACACATTTTGAGTGTTTGAGCACATAAAGTCCTATTTTTCTCTGAAATTCAACAAGATGCAATCATGATGTGTTTTGCCATCTTAAAGATCTCGTCGAGTTGATTAATTTGACATTCTGTTTAAGACATTTGGTCGTCATTTGTCGAAGTTATCGAACTTCAAATTTAGAACAATCACACATTTTGAGTGTTTGAGCACATAAAGTACTATTTTTCTTGGAAATTCAACAAGATGCAATCATGATGTGTTTTGTCATCTTAAAGATCTCGTCGAGCTGATTAATTTGACTCTCTGTTTAAGACATTTGGTCGTCATTTGTCGAAGTTATCAAGCTTCAAATTTAGAACAATCACACATTTTGAGTGTTTGAGCACATAAAGTCCTATTTTTCTCTGAAGTTCAACAAGATGCAATTATGATGTGTTTTGTCATCTTAAAGATCTCGTCGAGCTGATTAATTTGACTCTCTGTTTAAGACATTTGGTCGTCATTTGTCGAAGTTTTCGAGCTTCAAATTTAGAACAATCACATATTTTGAGTGTTTGAGCACATAAAGTACTTTTTTTCTTGGAAATTCAACAAGATGCAATCATGATGTGTTTTGTCATCTTAAAGATCTCGTCGAGTTGATTAATGTGACACTCTGTTTAAGACATTTGGTCGTCATTTGTCGAAGTTATCGACCTCCAAATTTAAAACAATCACACATTTTGAGTGTTTGAGCACATAAAGTACTATTTTTCTTGGAAATTCAACAAGATGCAATCATGATGTGTTTTGTCATCTTAAAGATCTCGTCGAGCTGATTAATTTGACTCTCTGTTTAAGACATTTGGTCGTCATTTGTCGAAGTTATCGAGCTCCAAATTTAGAACAATCACACATTTTGAGTGTTTGAGCACATAAAGTACTATTTTTCTTGGAAATTCAACAAGATGCAATCATGATGTATTTTGTCATCTTAAAGATCACGTCGAGCTGATTAATTTGACTCTCTGTTTAAGACATTTGGTCGTCATTTGTCGAAGTTATCGAACATCAAATTTAGAACAATCACACATTTTGGGTGTTTGAGCACATAAAGTCCTATTTTTCTCTGAAATTCAACAAGATGCAATCATGATGTATTTTGTCATCTTAAAGATCACGTCGAGCTGATTAATTTGACTCTCTGTTTAAGACATTTGGTCGTCATTTGTCGAAGTTATCGAGCTCCAAATTTAGAACAATCACACATTTTGAGTGTTTGAGCACATAAAGTACTATTTTTCTTGGAAATTCAACAAGATGCAATCATGATGTATTTTGTCATCTTAAAGATCACGTCGAGCTGATTAATTTGACTCTCTGTTTAAGACATTTGGTCGTCATTTGTCGAAGTTATCGAGCTTCAAATTTAGAACAATCACACATTTTGAGTGTTTGAGCACATAATGCATTATTTTTTTTCGAAATTCAACAAAAGACGCAATCATGATGTGTTTTGTCATCTTAAAGATCTCGTCGAGCTGATTAATTTGACTCTCTGTTTAAGACATTTGGTCGTCATTTGTCGAAGTTATCGAGCTTCAAATTTAGAACAATCACACATTTTGAGTGTTTGAGCACATAAAGCATTATTTTTTTTTGAAATTCAACAAGATGCAGTTATGATGTGTTTTGTCATCTTAAAGATCTCGTCGAGCTGATTAACTTGACTCTCTGTTTAAGACATTTGTTCGTCATTTGTCGAAGTTATCGAGCTCCAAATTTAGAACAATCACACATTTTGAGTGTTTGAGCACATAAAGTCCTATTTTTCTCTGAAATTCAACAAGATGCAATCATGATGTGTTTTGCCATCTTAAAGATCTCGTCGAGTTGATTAATTTGACATTCTGTTTAAGACATTTGGTCGTCATTTGTCGAAGTTATCGAGCTTCAAATTTAGAACAATCACACATTTTGAGTGTTTGAGCACATAAAGCATTATTTTTTTTTGAAATTCAACAAGATGCAATTATGATGTGTTTTGTCATCTTAAAGATCTCGTCGAGCTGATTAATTTGACTCTCTGTTTAAGACATTTGGTCGTCATTTGTCGAAGTTATCGAGCTTCAAATTTAGAACAATCACACATTTTGAGTGTTTGAGCACATAAAGTCCTATTTTTCTCTGAAATTCAACAAGATGCAATCATGATGTGTTTTGTCATCTTAAAGATCTCGTCGAGCTGATTAATTTGACTCTCTGTTTAAGACATTTGGTCGTCATTTGTCGAAGTTTTCGAGCTTCAAATTTAGAACAATCACACATTTTGAGTGTTTGAGCACATAAAGTACTATTTTTCTTGGAAATTCAACAAGATGCAATTATGATGTGTTTTGTCATCTTAAAGATCTCGTCGAGCTGATTAATTTGACTCTCTGTTTAAGACATTTGGTCGTCATTTGTCGAAGTTTTCGAGCTTCAAATTTAGAACAATCACACATTTTGAGTGTTTGAGCACATAAAGTACTATTTTTCTTGGAAATTCAACAAGATGCAATCATGATGTGTTTTGTCATCTTAAAGATCTCGTCGAGCTGATTAATTTGACTCTCTGTTTAAGACATTTGGTCGTCATTTGTCGAAGTTATCGAGCTTCAAATTTAGAACAATCACACATTTTGAGTGTTTGAGCACATAAAGTCCTATTTTTCTCTGAAATTCAACAAGATGCAATCATGATGTGTTTTGCCATCTTAAAGATCTCGTCGAGTTGATTAATTTGACACTCTGTTTAAGATATTTGGTCGTCATTTGTCGAAGTTTTCGAGCTTCAAATTTAGAACAATCACACATTTTGAGTGTTTGAGCACATAAAGCATTATTTTTTTTTGAAATTCAACAAGACGCAATGATGATGTGTTTTGTCATCTTAAAGATCTCGTCGAGTTGATTAATTTGACATTCAGTTTAAGACATTTGGTCGTCATTTGTCGAAGTTATCGAGCTTCAAATTTAGAACAATCACACATTTTGAGTGTTTGAGCACATAAAGTCCTATTTTTCTCTGAAATTCAACAAGATGCAATCATGATGTGTTTTGCCATCTTAAAGATCTCGTCGAGTTGATTAATTTGACATTCTGTTTAAGACATTTGGTCGTCATTTGTCGAAGTTATCGAACTTCAAATTTAGAACAATCACACATTTTGAGTGTTTGAGCACATAAAGTACTATTTTTCTTGGAAATTCAACAAGATGCAATCATGATGTGTTTTGTCATCTTAAAGATCTCGTCGAGCTGATTAATTTGACTCTCTGTTTAAGACATTTGGTCGTCATTTGTCGAAGTTATCGAGCTTCAAATTTAGAACAATCACACATTTTTTGTGTTTGAGCACATAAAGTCCTATTTTTCTCTGAAATTCAACAAGATGCAATCATGATGTATTTTGTCATCTTAAAGATCACGTCGAGCTGATTAATTTGACTCTCTGTTTAAGACATTTGGTCGTCATTTGTCGAAGTTATCGAGCTTCAAATTTAGAACAATCACACATTTTGAGTGTTTGAGCACATAATGCATTATTTTTTTTCGAAATTCAACAAGACGCAATCATGATGTGTTTTGTCATCTTAAAGATCTCGTCGAGCTGATTAATTTGACTCTCTGTTTAAGACATTTGGTCGTCATTTGTCGAAGTTATCGAGCTTCAAATTTAGAACAATCACACATTTTGAGTGTTTGAGCACATAAAGCATTATTTTTTTTTGAAATTCAACAAGATGCAGTTATGTTGTGTTTTGTCATCTTAAAGATCTCGTCGAGCTGATTAACTTGACTCTCTGTTTAAGACATTTGTTCGTCATTTGTCGAAGTTATCGAGCTCCAAATTTAGAACAATCACACATTTTGAGTGTTTGAGCACATAAAGTCCTATTTTTCTCTGAAATTCAACAAGATGCAATCATGATGTGTTTTGCCATCTTAAAGATCTCGTCGAGTTGATTAATTTGACTCTCTGTTTAAGACATTTGGTCGTCATTTGTCGAAGTTATCGAGCTTCAAATTTAGAACAATCACACATTTTGAGTGTTTGAGCACATAAAGTCCTATTTTTCTCTGAAATTCAACAAGATGCAATCATGATGTGTTTTGCCATCTTAAAGATCTCGTCGAGTTGATTAATTTGACATTCTCTTTAAGACATTTGGTCGTCATTTGTCGAAGTTATCGAGCTTCAAATTTAGAACAATCACACATTTTGAGTGTTTGAGCACATAAAGTCCTATTTTTCTCTGAAATTCAACAAGATGCAATCATGATGTGTTTTGCCATCTTAAAGATCTCGTCGAGTTGATTAATTTGACATTCTGTTTAAGACATTTGGTCGTCATTTGTCGAAGTTATCGAGCTCCAAATTTAGAACAATCACACATTTTGAGTGTTTGAGCACATAAAGTCCTATTTTTCTCTGAAATTCAACAAGATGCAATCATGATGTGTTTTGCCATCTTAAAGATCTCGTCGAGTTGATTAATTTGACATTCTGTTTAAGACATTTGGTCGTCATTTGTCGAAGTTATCGAGCTTCAAATTTAGAACAATCACACATTTTGAGTGTTTGAGCACATAAAGCATTATTTTTTTTTGAAATTCAACAAGATGCAATTATGATGTGTTTTGTCATCTTAAAGATCTCGTCGAGCTGATTAATGTGACTCTCTGTTTAAGACATTTGGTCGTCATTTGTCGAAGTTATCGAGCTTCAAATTTAGAACAATCACACATTTTGAGTGTTTGAGCACATAATGCATTATTTTTTTTGGAAATTCAACAAGACGCAATTATGATGTGTTTTGTCACCTTAAAGATCTCGTCGAGCTGATTAATCTGACACTCTGTTTAAGACATTTGGTCGTCATTTGTCGAAGTTATCGAGCTTCAAATTTAGAACAATCACACATTTTGAGTGTTTGAGCACATAAAGTCCTATTTTTCTCTGAAATTCAACAAGATGCAATCATGATGTGTTTTGTCATCTTAAAGATCTCGTCGAGCTGATTAATTTGACTCTCTGTTTAAGACATTTGGTCGTCATTTGTCGAAGTTTTCGAGCTTCAAATTTAGAACAATCACACATTTTGAGTGTTTGAGCACATAAAGTACTATTTTTCTTGGAAATTCAACAAGATGCAATCATGATGTGTTTTGTCATCTTAAAGATCTCGTCGAGCTGATTAATTTGACTCTCTGTTTAAGACATTTGGTCGTCATTTGTCGAAGTTATCGAGCTCCAAATTTAGAACAATCACACATTTTGAGTGTTTGAGCACATAAAGTACTATTTTTCTTGGAAATTCAACAAGATGCAATCATGATGTATTTTGTCATCTTAAAGATCACGTCGAGCTGATTAATTTGACTCTCTGTTTAAGACATTTGGTCGTCATTTGTCGAAGTTATCGAGCTTCAAATTTAGAACAATCACACATTTTGAGTGTTTGAGCACATAAAGTCCTATTTTTCTCTGAAATTCAACAAGATGCAATCATGATGTGTTTTGTCATCTTAAAGATCTCGTCGAGCTGATTAATTTGACTCTCTGTTTAAGACATTTGGTCGTCATTTGTCGAAGTTATCGAGCTTCAAATTTAGAACAATCACACATTTTGAGTGTTTGAGCACATAAAGACCTATTTTTCTCTGAAATTCAACAAGATGCAATCATGATGTGTTTTGCCATCTTAAAGATCTCGTCGAGTTGATTAATTTGACATTCTGTTTAAGACATTTGGTCGTCATTTGTCGAAGTTATCGAGCTTCAAATTTAGAACAATCACACATTTTGAGTGTTTGAGCACATAAAGTCCTATTTTTCTCTGAAATTCAACAAGATGCAATCATGATGTGTTTTGTCATCTTAAAGATCTCGTCGAGCTGATTAATTTGACTCTCTGTTTAAGACATTTGGTCGTCATTTGTCGAAGTTATCGAGCTTCAAATTTAGAACAATCACACATTTTGAGTGTTTGAGCACATAAAGCATTATTTTTTTTTGAAATTCAACAAGACGCAATTATGATGTGTTTTGTCATCTTAAAGATCTCGTCGAGTTGATTAATTTGACATTCTGTTTAAGACATTTGGTCGTCATTTGTTGAAGTTATCGAGCTTCAAATTTAGAACAATCACACATTTTGAGTGTTTGAGCACATAAAGTCCTATTTTTCTCTGAAATTCAACATGATGCAATCATGATGTGTTTTGCCATCTTAAAGATCTCGTCGAGTTGATTAATTTGACATTCTGTTTAAGACATTTGGTCGTCATTTGTCGAAGTTTTCGAGCTTCAAATTTAGAACAATCACACATTTTGAGTGTTTGAGCACATAAAGCATTATTTTTTTTTGAAATTCAACAAGACGCAATGATGATGTGTTTTGTCATCTTAAAGATCTCGTCGAGTTGATTAATTTGACATTCTGTTTAAGACATTTGGTCGTCATTTGTCGAAGTTATCGAGCTTCAAATTTAGAACAATCACACATTTTGAGTGTTTGAGCACATAAAGTCCTATTTTTCTCTGAAATTCAACAAGATGCAATCATGATGTGTTTTGCCATCTTAAAGATCTCGTCGAGTTGATTAATTTGACATTCTGTTTAAGACATTTGGTCGTCATTTGTCGAAGTTATCGAACTTCAAATTTAGAACAATCACACATTTTGAGTGTTTGAGCACATAAAGTACTATTTTTCTTGGAAATTCAACAAGATGCAATCATGATGTGTTTTGTCATCTTAAAGATCTCGTCGAGCTGATTAATTTGACTCTCTGTTTAAGACATTTGGTCGTCATTTGTCGAAGTTATCAAGCTTCAAATTTAGAACAATCACACATTTTGAGTGTTTGAGCACATAAAGTCCTATTTTTCTCTGAAGTTCAACAAGATGCAATTATGATGTGTTTTGTCATCTTAAAGATCTCGTCGAGCTGATTAATTTGACTCTCTGTTTAAGACATTTGGTCGTCATTTGTCGAAGTTTTCGAGCTTCAAATTTAGAACAATCACATATTTTGAGTGTTTGAGCACATAAAGTACTTTTTTTCTTGGAAATTCAACAAGATGCAATCATGATGTGTTTTGTCATCTTAAAGATCTCGTCGAGTTGATTAATGTGACACTCTGTTTAAGACATTTGGTCGTCATTTGTCGAAGTTATCGACCTCCAAATTTAAAACAATCACACATTTTGAGTGTTTGAGCACATAAAGTACTATTTTTCTTGGAAATTCAACAAGATGCAATCATGATGTGTTTTGTCATCTTAAAGATCTCGTCGAGCTGATTAATTTGACTCTCTGTTTAAGACATTTGGTCGTCATTTGTCGAAGTTATCGAGCTCCAAATTTAGAACAATCACACATTTTGAGTGTTTGAGCACATAAAGTACTATTTTTCTTGGAAATTCAACAAGATGCAATCATGATGTATTTTGTCATCTTAAAGATCACGTCGAGCTGATTAATTTGACTCTCTGTTTAAGACATTTGGTCGTCATTTGTCGAAGTTATCGAACATCAAATTTAGAACAATCACACATTTTGGGTGTTTGAGCACATAAAGTCCTATTTTTCTCTGAAATTCAACAAGATGCAATCATGATGTATTTTGTCATCTTAAAGATCACGTCGAGCTGATTAATTTGACTCTCTGTTTAAGACATTTGGTCGTCATTTGTCGAAGTTATCGAGCTCCAAATTTAGAACAATCACACATTTTGAGTGTTTGAGCACATAAAGTACTATTTTTCTTGGAAATTCAACAAGATGCAATCATGATGTATTTTGTCATCTTAAAGATCACGTCGAGCTGATTAATTTGACTCTCTGTTTAAGACATTTGGTCGTCATTTGTCGAAGTTATCGAGCTTCAAATTTAGAACAATCACACATTTTGAGTGTTTGAGCACATAATGCATTATTTTTTTTCGAAATTCAACAAAAGACGCAATCATGATGTGTTTTGTCATCTTAAAGATCTCGTCGAGCTGATTAATTTGACTCTCTGTTTAAGACATTTGGTCGTCATTTGTCGAAGTTATCGAGCTTCAAATTTAGAACAATCACACATTTTGAGTGTTTGAGCACATAAAGCATTATTTTTTTTTGAAATTCAACAAGATGCAGTTATGATGTGTTTTGTCATCTTAAAGATCTCGTCGAGCTGATTAACTTGACTCTCTGTTTAAGACATTTGTTCGTCATTTGTCGAAGTTATCGAGCTCCAAATTTAGAACAATCACACATTTTGAGTGTTTGAGCACATAAAGTCCTATTTTTCTCTGAAATTCAACAAGATGCAATCATGATGTGTTTTGCCATCTTAAAGATCTCGTCGAGTTGATTAATTTGACACTCTGTTTAAGATATTTGGTCGTCATTTGTCGAAGTTTTCGAGCTTCAAATTTAGAACAATCACACATTTTGAGTGTTTGAGCACATAAAGCATTATTTTTTTTTGAAATTCAACAAGACGCAATGATGATGTGTTTTGTCATCTTAAAGATCTCGTCGAGTTGATTAATTTGACATTCAGTTTAAGACATTTGGTCGTCATTTGTCGAAGTTATCGAGCTTCAAATTTAGAACAATCACACATTTTGAGTGTTTGAGCACATAAAGTCCTATTTTTCTCTGAAATTCAACAAGATGCAATCATGATGTGTTTTGCCATCTTAAAGATCTCGTCGAGTTGATTAATTTGACATTCTGTTTAAGACATTTGGTCGTCATTTGTCGAAGTTATCGAACTTCAAATTTAGAACAATCACACATTTTGAGTGTTTGAGCACATAAAGTACTATTTTTCTTGGAAATTCAACAAGATGCAATCATGATGTGTTTTGTCATCTTAAAGATCTCGTCGAGCTGATTAATTTGACTCTCTGTTTAAGACATTTGTTCGTCATTTGTCGAAGTTATCGAGCTCCAAATTTAGAACAATCACACATTTTGAGTGTTTGAGCACATAAAGTCCTATTTTTCTCTGAAATTCAACAAGACGCAATGATGATGTGTTTTGTCATCTTAAAGATCTCGTCGAGCTGATTAACTTGACTCTCTGTTTAAGACATTTGTTCGTCATTTGTCGAAGTTATCGAGCTCCAAATTTAGAACAATCACACATTTTGAGTGTTTGAGCACATAAAGTCCTATTTTTCTCTGAAATTCAACAAGATGCAATCATGATGTGTTTTGCCATCTTAAAGATCTCGTCGAGTTGATTAATTTGACATTCTGTTTAAGACATTTGGTCGTCATTTGTCGAAGTTATCGAGCTTCAAATTTAGAACAATCACACATTTTGAGTGTTTGAGCACATAAAGCATTATTTTTTTTTGAAATTCAACAAGATGCAATTATGATGTGTTTTGTCATCTTAAAGATCTCGTCGAGCTGATTAATGTGACTCTCTGTTTAAGACATTTGGTCGTCATTTGTCGAAGTTATCGAGCTTCAAATTTAGAACAATCACACATTTTGAGTGTTTGAGCACATAATGCATTATTTTTTTTGGAAATTCAACAAGACGCAATTATGATGTGTTTTGTCACCTTAAAGATCTCGTCGAGCTGATTAATCTGACACTCTGTTTAAGACATTTGGTCGTCATTTGTCGAAGTTATCGAGCTTCAAATTTAGAACAATCACACATTTTGAGTGTTTGAGCACATAAAGTCCTATTTTTCTCTGAAATTCAACAAGATGCAATCATGATGTGTTTTGTCATCTTAAAGATCTCGTCGAGCTGATTAATTTGACTCTCTGTTTAAGACATTTGGTCGTCATTTGTCGAAGTTTTCGAGCTTCAAATTTAGAACAATCACACATTTTGAGTGTTTGAGCACATAAAGTACTATTTTTCTTGGAAATTCAACAAGATGCAATCATGATGTGTTTTGTCATCTTAAAGATCTCGTCGAGCTGATTAATTTGACTCTCTGTTTAAGACATTTGGTCGTCATTTGTCGAAGTTATCGAGCTTCAAATTTAGAACAATCACACATTTTGAGTGTTTGAGCACATAAAGACCTATTTTTCTCTGAAATTCAACAAGATGCAATCATGATGTGTTTTGCCATCTTAAAGATCTCGTCGAGTTGATTAATTTGACATTCTGTTTAAGACATTTGGTCGTCATTTGTCGAAGTTATCGAACTTCAAATTTAGAACAATCACACATTTTGAGTGTTTGAGCACATAAAGTACTATTTTTCTTGGAAATTCAACAAGATGCAATCATGATGTGTTTTGTCATCTTAAAGATCTCGTCGAGCTGATTAATTTGACTCTCTGTTTAAGACATTTGGTCGTCATTTGTCGAAGTTATCAAGCTTCAAATTTAGAACAATCACACATTTTGAGTGTTTGAGCACATAAAGTCCTATTTTTCTCTGAAGTTCAACAAGATGCAATTATGATGTGTTTTGTCATCTTAAAGATCTCGTCGAGCTGATTAATTTGACTCTCTGTTTAAGACATTTGGTCGTCATTTGTCGAAGTTTTCGAGCTTCAAATTTAGAACAATCACATATTTTGAGTGTTTGAGCACATAAAGTACTATTTTTCTTGGAAATTCAACAAGATGCAATCATGATGTGTTTTGTCATCTTAAAGATCTCGTCGAGTTGATTAATGTGACACTCTGTTTAAGACATTTGGTCGTCATATGTCGAAGTTATCGACCTCCAAATTTAAAACAATCACACATTTTGAGTGTTTGAGCACATAAAGTACTATTTTTCTTGGAAATTCAACAAGATGCAATCATGATGTGTTTTGTCATCTTAAAGATCTCGTCGAGCTGATTAATTTGACTCTCTGTTTAAGACATTTGGTCGTCATTTGTCGAAGTTTTCGAGCTTCAAATTTAGAACAATCACACATTTTTTGTGTTTGAGCACATAAAGTACTATTTTTCTTGGAAATTCAACAAGATGCAATCATGATGTGTTTTGCCATCTTAAAGATCTCGTCGAGTTGATTAATTTGACACTCTGTTTAAGATATTTGGTCGTCATTTGTCGAAGTTTTCGAGCTTCAAATTTAGAACAATCACACATTTTGAGTGTTTGAGCACATAAAGCATTATTTTTTTTTGAAATTCAACAAGACGCAATGATGATGTGTTTTGTCATCTTAAAGATCTCGTCGAGTTGATTAATTTGACATTCTGTTTAAGACATTTGGTAGTCATTTGTCGAAGTTATCGAGCTTCAAATTTAGAACAATCACACAATTTGAGTGTTTGAGCACATAAAGTCCTATTTTTCTCTGAAATTCAACAAGATGCAATCATGATGTGTTTTGCCATCTTAAAGATCTCGTCGAGTTGATTAATTTGACATTCTGTTTAAGACATTTGGTCGTCATTTGTCGAAGTTATCGAACTTCAAATTTAGAACAATCACACATTTTGAGTGTTTGAGCACATAAAGTACTATTTTTCTTGGAAATTCAACAAGATGCAATCATGATGTGTTTTGTCATCTTAAAGATCTCGTCGAGCTGATTAATTTGACTCTCTGTTTAAGACATTTGGTCGTCATTTGTCGAAGTTATCGAGCTTCAAATTTAGAACAATCACACATTTTGAGTGTTTGAGCACATAATGCATTATTTTTTTTCGAAATTCAACAAGACGCAATCATGATGTGTTTTGTCATCTTAAAGATCTCGTCGAGCTGATTAATTTGACTCTCTGTTTAAGACATTTGGTCGTCATTTGTCGAAGTTATCGAGCTTCAAATTTAGAACAATCACACATTTTGAGTGTTTGAGCACATAAAGCATTATTTTTTTTTGAAATTCAACAAGATGCAGTTATGATGTGTTTTGTCATCTTAAAGATCTCGTCGAGCTGATTAACTTGACTCTCTGTTTAAGACATTTGTTCGTCATTTGTCGAAGTTATCGAACATCAAATTTAGAACAATCACACATTTTGAGTGTTTGAGCACATAATGCATTATTTTTTTTGGAAATTCAACAAGACGCAATTATGATGTGTTTTGTCACCTTAAAGATCTCGTCGAGCTGATTAATCTGACACTCTGTTTAAGACATTTGGTCGTCATTTGTCGAAGTTATCGAGCTTCAAATTTAGAACAATCACACATTTTGAGTGTTTGAGCACATAAAGTCCTATTTTTCTCTGAAATTCAACAAGATGCAATCATGATGTGTTTTGTCATCTTAAAGATCTCGTCGAGCTGATTAATTTGACTCTCTGTTTAAGACATTTGGTCGTCATTTGTCGAAGTTTTCGAGCTTCAAATTTAGAACAATCACACATTTTGAGTGTTTGAGCACATAAAGTACTATTTTTCTTGGAAATTCAACAAGATGCAATCATGATGTGTTTTGTCATCTTAAAGATCTCGTCGAGCTGATTAATTTGACTCTCTGTTTAAGACATTTGGTCGTCATTTGTCGAAGTTATCGAGCTTCAAATTTAGAACAATCACACATTTTGAGTGTTTGAGCACATAAAGACCTATTTTTCTCTGAAATTCAACAAGATGCAATCATGATGTGTTTTGCCATCTTAAAGATCTCGTCGAGTTGATTAATTTGACATTCTGTTTAAGACATTTGGTCGTCATTTGTCGAAGTTATCGAACTTCAAATTTAGAACAATCACACATTTTGAGTGTTTGAGCACATAAAGTACTATTTTTCTTGGAAATTCAACAAGATGCAATCATGATGTGTTTTGTCATCTTAAAGATCTCGTCGAGCTGATTAATTTGACTCTCTGTTTAAGACATTTGGTCGTCATTTGTCGAAGTTATCAAGCTTCAAATTTAGAACAATCACACATTTTGAGTGTTTGAGCACATAAAGTCCTATTTTTCTCTGAAGTTCAACAAGATGCAATTATGATGTGTTTTGTCATCTTAAAGATCTCGTCGAGCTGATTAATTTGACTCTCTGTTTAAGACATTTGGTCGTCATTTGTCGAAGTTTTCGAGCTTCAAATTTAGAACAATCACATATTTTGAGTGTTTGAGCACATAAAGTACTATTTTTCTTGGAAATTCAACAAGATGCAATCATGATGTGTTTTGTCATCTTAAAGATCTCGTCGAGTTGATTAATGTGACACTCTGTTTAAGACATTTGGTCGTCATATGTCGAAGTTATCGACCTCCAAATTTAAAACAATCACACATTTTGAGTGTTTGAGCACATAAAGTACTATTTTTCTTGGAAATTCAACAAGATGCAATCATGATGTGTTTTGTCATCTTAAAGATCTCGTCGAGCTGATTAATTTGACTCTCTGTTTAAGACATTTGGTCGTCATTTGTCGAAGTTTTCGAGCTTCAAATTTAGAACAATCACACATTTTTTGTGTTTGAGCACATAAAGTACTATTTTTCTTGGAAATTCAACAAGATGCAATCATGATGTGTTTTGCCATCTTAAAGATCTCGTCGAGTTGATTAATTTGACACTCTGTTTAAGATATTTGGTCGTCATTTGTCGAAGTTTTCGAGCTTCAAATTTAGAACAATCACACATTTTGAGTGTTTGAGCACATAAAGCATTATTTTTTTTTGAAATTCAACAAGACGCAATGATGATGTGTTTTGTCATCTTAAAGATCTCGTCGAGTTGATTAATTTGACATTCTGTTTAAGACATTTGGTAGTCATTTGTCGAAGTTATCGAGCTTCAAATTTAGAACAATCACACAATTTGAGTGTTTGAGCACATAAAGTCCTATTTTTCTCTGAAATTCAACAAGATGCAATCATGATGTGTTTTGCCATCTTAAAGATCTCGTCGAGTTGATTAATTTGACATTCTGTTTAAGACATTTGGTCGTCATTTGTCGAAGTTATCGAACTTCAAATTTAGAACAATCACACATTTTGAGTGTTTGAGCACATAAAGTACTATTTTTCTTGGAAATTCAACAAGATGCAATCATGATGTGTTTTGTCATCTTAAAGATCTCGTCGAGCTGATTAATTTGACTCTCTGTTTAAGACATTTGGTCGTCATTTGTCGAAGTTATCGAGCTTCAAATTTAGAACAATCACACATTTTGAGTGTTTGAGCACATAAAGTACTATTTTTCTTGGAAATTCAACAAGATGCAATCATGATGTGTTTTGTCATCTTAAAGATCTCGTCGAGCTGATTAATTTGACTCTCTGTTTAAGACATTTGGTCGTCATTTGTCGAAGTTATCGAGCTTCAAATTTAGAACAATCACACATTTTGAGTGTTTGAGCACATAATGCATTATTTTTTTTCGAAATTCAACAAGATGCAATCATGATGTGTTTTGTCATCTTAAAGATCTCGTCGAGCTGATTAATTTGACTCTCTGTTTAAGACATTTGGTCGTCATTTGTCGAAGTTATCGAGCTTCAAATTTAGAACAATCACACATTTTGAGTGTTTGAGCACATAAAGCATTATTTTTTTTTGAAATTCAACAAGATGCAATTATGATGTGTTTTGTCATCTTAAAGATCTCGTCGAGCTGATTAATGTGACTCTCTGTTTAAGACATTTGGTCGTCATTTGTCGAAGTTATCGAGCTTCAAATTTAGAACAATCACACATTTTGAGTGTTTGAGCACATAATGCATTATTTTTTTTGGAAATTCAACAAGACGCAATTATGATGAGTTTTGTCACCTTAAAGATCTCGTCGAGCTGATTAATCTGACACTCTGTTTAAGACATTTGGTCGTCATTTGTCGAAGTTATCGAGCTTCAAATTTAGAACAATCACACATTTTGAGTGTTTGAGCACATAAAGTCCTATTTTTCTCTGAAATTCAACAAGATGCAATCATGATGTGTTTTGTCATCTTAAAGATCTCGTCGAGCTGATTAATTTGACTCTCTGTTTAAGACATTTGGTCGTCATTTGTCGAAGTTATCGAACATCAAATTTAGAACAATCACACATTTTGGGTGTTTGAGCACATAAAGTCCTATTTTTCTCTGAAATTCAACAAGATGCAATCATGATGTATTTTGTCATCTTAAAGATCACGTCGAGCTGATTAATTTGACTCTCTGTTTAAGACATTTGGTCGTCATTTGTCGAAGTTATCGAACTTCAAATTTAGAACAATCACACATTTTGAGTGTTTGAGCACATAAAGTACTATTTTTCTTGGAAATTCAACAAGATGCAATCATGATGTGTTTTGCCATCTTAAAGATCTCGTCGAGTTGATTAATTTGACATTCTGTTTAAGACATTTGGTGGTCATTTGTCGAAGTTATCGAACTTCAAATTTAGAACAATCACACATTTTGAGTGTTTTAGGCACATAAAGTACTATTTTTCTTGGAAATTCAACAAGATGCAATCATGATGTGTTTTGTCATCTTAAAGATCTCGTCGAGTTGATTAATGTGACACTCTGTTTAAGACATTTGGTCGTCATTTGTCGAAGTTATCGACCTCCAAATTTAAAACAATCACACATTTTGAGTGTTTGAGCACATAAAGTACTATTTTTCTTGGAAATTCAACAAGATGCAATCATGATGTGTTTTGTCATCTTAAAGATCTCGTCGAGCTGATTAATTTGACTCTCTGTTTAAGACATTTGGTCGTCATTTGTCGAAGTTTTCGAGCTTCAAATTTAGAACAATCACACATTTTTTGTGTTTGAGCACATAAAGTACTATTTTTCTTGGAAATTCAACAAGATGCAATCATGATGTGTTTTGCCATCTTAAAGATCTCGTCGAGTTGATTAATTTGACACTCTGTTTAAGATATTTGGTCGTCATTTGTCGAAGTTTTCGAGCTTCAAATTTAGAACAATCACACATTTTGAGTGTTTGAGCACATAAAGCATTATTTTTTTTTGAAATTCAACAAGACGCAATGATGATGTGTTTTGTCATCTTAAAGATCTCGTCGAGTTGATTAATTTGACATTCTGTTTAAGACATTTGGTCGTCATTTGTCGAAGTTATCGAGCTTCAAATTTAGAACAATCACACATTTTGAGTGTTTGAGCACATAAAGTCCTATTTTTCTCTGAAGTTCAACAAGATGCAATTATGATGTGTTTTGCCATCTTAAAGATCTCGTCGAGTTGATTAATTTGACATTCTGTTTAAGACATTTGGTCGTCATTTGTCGAAGTTATCGAGCTTCAAATTTAGAACAATCACACATTTTGAGTGTTTGAGCACATAAAGTTCTATTTTTCTCTGAAATTCAACAAGATGCAATCATGATGTATTTTGTCATCTTAAAGATCACGTCGAGCTGATTAATTTGACTCTCTGTTTAAGACATTTGGTCGTCATTTGTCGAAGTTATCGAACTTCAAATTTAGAACAATCACACATTTTGAGTGTTTGAGCACATAAAGTACTATTTTTCTTGGAAATTCAACAAGATGCAATCATGATGTGTTTTGTCATCTTAAAGATCTCGTCGAGCTGATTAATTTGACTCTCTGTTTAAGACATTTGGTCGTCATTTGTCGAAGTTATCGAGCTCCAAATTTAGAACAATCACACATTTTGAGTGTTTGAGCACATAAAGTACTATTTTTCTTGGAAATTCAACAAGATGCAATCATGATGTATTTTGTCATCTTAAAGATCACGTCGAGCTGATTAATTTGACTCTCTGTTTAAGACATTTGGTCGTCATTTGTCGAAGTTATCGAACATCAAATTTAGAACAATCACACATTTTGGGTGTTTGAGCACATAAAGTCCTATTTTTCTCTGAAATTCAACAAGATGCAATCATGATGTATTTTGTCATCTTAAAGATCACGTCGAGCTGATTAATTTGACTCTCTGTTTAAGATATTTGGTCGTCATTTGTCGAAGTTTTCGAGCTTCAAATTTAGAACAATCACACATTTTGAGTGTTTGAGCACATAAAGCATTATTTTTTTTTGAAATTCAACAAGACGCAATGATGATGTGTTTTGTCATCTTAAAGATCTCGTCGAGTTGATTAATTTGACATTCTGTTTAAGACATTTGGTCGTCATTTGTCGAAGTTATCGAGCTTCAAATTTAGAACAATCACACATTTTGAGTGTTTGAGCACATAAAGTCCTATTTTTCTCTGAAATTCAACAAGATGCAATCATGATGTGTTTTGCCATCTTAAAGATCTCGTCGAGTTGATTAATTTGACATTCTGTTTAAGACATTTGGTCGTCATTTGTCGAAGTTATCGAACTTCAAATTTAGAACAATCACACATTTTGAGTGTTTGAGCACATAATGCATTATTTTTTTTCGAAATTCAACAAGACGCAATCATGATGTGTTTTGTCATCTTAAAGATCTCGTCGAGCTGATTAATTTGACTCTCTGTTTAAGACATTTGGTCGTCATTTGTCGAAGTTATCGAGCTTCAAATTTAGAACAATCACACATTTTGAGTGTTTGAGCACATAAAGTCCTATTTTTCTCTGAAATTCAACAAGATGCAATCATGATGTGTTTTGCCATCTTAAAGATCTCGTCGAGTTGATTAATTTGACTCTCTGTTTAAGACATTTGGTCGTCATTTGTCGAAGTTATCAAGCTTCAAATTTAGAACAATCACACATTTTGAGTGTTTGAGCACATAAAGTCCTATTTTTCTCTGAAGTTCAACAAGATGCAATTATGATGTGTTTTGTCATCTTAAAGATCTCGTCGAGTTGATTAATTTGACATTCTGTTTAAGACATTTGGTCGTCATTTGTCGAAGTTATCGAACTTCAAATTTAGAACAATCACACATTTTGAGTGTTTGAGCACATAAAGTACTATTTTTCTTGGAAATTCAACAAGATGCAATCATGATGTGTTTTGTCATCTTAAAGATCTCGTCGAGCTGATTAATTTGACTCTCTGTTTAAGACATTTGGTCGTCATTTGTCGAAGTTATCAAGCTTCAAATTTAGAACAATCACACATTTTGAGTGTTTGAGCACATAAAGTCCTATTTTTCTCTGAAGTTCAACAAGATGCAATTATGATGTGTTTTGTCATCTTAAAGATCTCGTCGAGCTGATTAATTTGACTCTCTGTTTAAGACATTTGGTCGTCATTTGTCGAAGTTTTCGAGCTTCAAATTTAGAACAATCACATATTTTGAGTGTTTGAGCACATAAAGTACTATTTTTCTTGGAAATTCAACAAGATGCAATCATGATGTGTTTTGTCATCTTAAAGATCTCGTCGAGTTGATTAATGTGACACTCTGTTTAAGACATTTGGTCGTCATTTGTCGAAGTTATCGACCTCCAAATTTAAAACAATCACACATTTTGAGTGTTTGAGCACATAAAGTACTATTTTTCTCTGAAATTCAACAAGATGCAATCATGATGTGTTTTGCCATCTTAAAGATCTCGTCGAGTTGATTAATTTGACTCTCTGTTTAAGACATTTGGTCGTCATTTGTCGAAGTTATCAAGCTTCAAATTTAGAACAATCACACATTTTGAGTGTTTGAGCACATAAAGTCCTATTTTTCTCTGAAATTCAACAAGATGCAATCATGATGTGTTTTGCCATCTTAAAGATCTCGTCGAGTTGATTAATTTGACTCTCTGTTTAAGACATTTGGTCGTCATTTGTCGAAGTTATCAAGCTTCAAATTTAGAACAATCACACATTTTGAGTGTTTGAGCACATAAAGTCCTATTTTTCTCTGAAGTTCAACAAGATGCAATTATGATGTGTTTTGTCATCTTAAAGATCTCGTCGAGTTGATTAATTTGACATTCTGTTTAAGACATTTGGTCGTCATTTGTCGAAGTTATCGAACTTCAAATTTAGAACAATCACACATTTTGAGTGTTTGAGCACATAAAGTACTATTTTTCTTGGAAATTCAACAAGATGCAATCATGATGTGTTTTGTCATCTTAAAGATCTCGTCGAGCTGATTAATTTGACTCTCTGTTTAAGACATTTGGTCGTCATTTGTCGAAGTTATCAAGCTTCAAATTTAGAACAATCACACATTTTGAGTGTTTGAGCACATAAAGTCCTATTTTTCTCTGAAGTTCAACAAGATGCAATTATGATGTGTTTTGTCATCTTAAAGATCTCGTCGAGCTGATTAATTTGACTCTCTGTTTAAGACATTTGGTCGTCATTTGTCGAAGTTTTCGAGCTTCAAATTTAGAACAATCACATATTTTGAGTGTTTGAGCACATAAAGTACTATTTTTCTTGGAAATTCAACAAGATGCAATCATGATGTGTTTTGTCATCTTAAAGATCTCGTCGAGTTGATTAATGTGACACTCTGTTTAAGACATTTGGTCGTCATTTGTCGAAGTTATCGACCTCCAAATTTAAAACAATCACACATTTTGAGTGTTTGAGCACATAAAGTACTATTTTTCTTGGAAATTCAACAAGATGCAATCATGATGTGTTTTGTCATCTTAAAGATCACGTCGAGCTGATTAATTTGACTCTCTGTTTAAGACATTTGGTCGTCATTTGTCGAAGTTATCGAACTTCAAATTTAGAACAATCACACATTTTGAGTGTTTGAGCACATAAAGTACTATTTTTCTTGAAAATTCAACAAGATGCAATCATGATGTATTTTGTCATCTTAAAGATCACGTCGAGCTGATTAATTTGACTCTCTGTTTAAGACATTTGGTCGTCATTTGTCGAAGTTATCGAACTTCAAATTTAGAACAATCACACATTTTGAGTGTTTGAGCACATAAAGTACTATTTTTCTTGGAAATTCAACAAGATGCAATCATGATGTGTTTTGTCATCTTAAAGATCTCGTCGAGCTGATTAATTTGACTCTCTGTTTAAGACATTTGGTCGTCATTTGTCGAAGTTTTCGAGCTTCAAATTTAGAACAATCACACATTTTGAGTGTTTGAGCACATAAAGCATTATTTTTTTTTGAAATTCAACAAGACGCAATGATGATGTGTTTTGTCATCTTAAAGATCTCGTCGAGTTGATTAATTTGACATTCTGTTTAAGACATTTGGTCGTCATTTGTCGAAGTTATCGAGCTTCAAATTTAGAACAATCACACATTTTGAGTGTTTGAGCACATAAAGTCCTATTTTTCTCTGAAATTCAACAAGATGCAATCATGATGTGTTTTGCCATCTTAAAGATCTCGTCGAGTTGATTAATTTGACATTCTGTTTAAGACATTTGGTCGTCATTTGTCGAAGTTATCGAACTTCAAATTTAGAACAATCACACATTTTGAGTGTTTGAGCACATAATGCATTATTTTTTTTTCGAAATTCAACAAGACGCAATCATGATGTGTTTTGTCATCTTAAAGATCTCGTCGAGCTGATTAATTTGACTCTCTGTTTAAGACATTTGGTCGTCATTTGTCGAAGTTATCGAGCTTCAAATTTAGAACAATCACACATTTTGAGTGTTTGAGCACATAAAGCATTATTTTTTTTTGAAATTCAACAAGATGCAGTTATGATGTGTTTTGTCATCTTAAAGATCTCGTCGAGCTGATTAACTTGACTCTCTGTTTAAGACATTTGTTCGTCATTTGTCGAAGTTATCGAGCTCCAAATTTAGAACAATCACACATTTTGAGTGTTTGAGCACATAAAGTCCTATTTTTCTCTGAAATTCAACAAGATGCAATCATGATGTGTTTTGCCATCTTAAAGATCTCGTCGAGTTGATTAATTTGACTCTCTGTTTAAGACATTTGGTCGTCATTTGTCGAAGTTATCAAGCTTCAAATTTAGAACAATCACACATTTTGAGTGTTTGAGCACATAAAGTCCTATTTTTCTCTGAAGTTCAACAAGATGCAATTATGATGTGTTTTGTCATCTTAAAGATCTCGTCGAGTTGATTAATTTGACATTCTGTTTAAGACATTTGGTCGTCATTTGTCGAAGTTATCGAACTTCAAATTTAGAACAATCACACATTTTGAGTGTTTGAGCACATAAAGTACTATTTTTCTTGGAAATTCAACAAGATGCAATCATGATGTGTTTTGTCATCTTAAAGATCTCGTCGAGCTGATTAATTTGACTCTCTGTTTAAGACATTTGGTCGTCATTTGTCGAAGTTATCAAGCTTCAAATTTAGAACAATCACACATTTTGAGTGTTTGAGCACATAAAGTCCTATTTTTCTCTGAAGTTCAACAAGATGCAATTATGATGTGTTTTGTCATCTTAAAGATCTCGTCGAGCTGATTAATTTGACTCTCTGTTTAAGACATTTGGTCGTCATTTGTCGAAGTTTTCGAGCTTCAAATTTAGAACAATCACATATTTTGAGTGTTTGAGCACATAAAGTACTATTTTTCTTGGAAATTCAACAAGATGCAATCATGATGTGTTTTGTCATCTTAAAGATCTCGTCGAGTTGATTAATGTGACACTCTGTTTAAGACATTTGGTCGTCATTTGTCGAAGTTATCGACCTCCAAATTTAAAACAATCACACATTTTGAGTGTTTGAGCACATAAAGTACTATTTTTCTTGGAAATTCAACAAGATGCAATCATGATGTGTTTTGTCACCTTAAAGATCACGTCGAGCTGATTAATTTGACTCTCTGTTTAAGACATTTGGTCGTCATTTGTCGAAGTTATCGAACTTCAAATTTAGAACAATCACACATTTTGAGTGTTTGAGCACATAAAGTACTATTTTTCTTGAAAATTCAACAAGATGCAATCATGATGTATTTTGTCATCTTAAAGATCACGTCGAGCTGATTAATTTGACTCTCTGTTTAAGACATTTGGTCGTCATTTGTCGAAGTTATCGAACTTCAAATTTAGAACAATCACACATTTTGAGTGTTTGAGCACATAAAGTACTATTTTTCTTGGAAATTCAACAAGATGCAATCATGATGTGTTTTGTCATCTTAAAGATCTCGTCGAGCTGATTAATTTGACTCTCTGTTTAAGACATTTGGTCGTCATTTGTCGAAGTTATCGAGCTTCAAATTTAGAACAATCACACATTTTGAGTGTTTGAGCACATAAAGCATTATTTTTTTTTGAAATTCAACAAGATGCAATTATGATGTGTTTTGTCATCTTAAAGATCTCGTCGAGTTGATTAATTTGACATTCTGTTTAAGACATTTGGTCGTCATTTGTCGAAGTTATCGAGCTTCAAATTTAGAACAATCACACATTTTGAGTGTTTGAGCACATAAAGTCCTATTTTTCTCTGAAATTCAACATGATGCAATCATGATGTGTTTTGCCATCTTAAAGATCTCGTCGAGTTGATTAATTTGACATTCTGTTTAAGACATTTGGTCGTCATTTGTCGAAGTTTTCGAGCTTCAAATTTAGAACAATCACACATTTTGAGTGTTTGAGCACATAAAGCATTATTTTTTTTTTAAATTCAACAAGACGCAATGATGATGTGTTTTGTCATCTTAAAGATCTCGTCGAGTTGATTAATTTGACATTCTGTTTAAGACATTTGGTCGTCATTTGTCGAAGTTATCGAGCTCCAAATTTAGAACAATCACACATTTTGTGTGTTTGAGCACATAAAGTCCTATTTTTCTCTGAAGTTCAACAAGATGCAATTATGATGTGTTTTGTCATCTTAAAGATCTCGTCGAGTTGATTAATTTGACATTCTGTTTAAGACATTTGGTCGTCATTTGTCGAAGTTATCGAACTTCAAATTTAGAACAATCACACATTTTGAGTGTTTGAGCACATAAAGTACTATTTTTCTTGGAAATTCAACAAGATGCAATCATGATGTGTTTTGTCATCTTAAAGATCTCGTCGAGCTGATTAATTTGACTCTCTGTTTAAGACATTTGGTCGTCATTTGTCGAAGTTATCAAGCTTCAAATTTAGAACAATCACACATTTTGAGTGTTTGAGCACATAAAGTCCTATTTTTCTCTGAAGTTCAACAAGATGCAATTATGATGTGTTTTGTCATCTTAAAGATCTCGTCGAGCTGATTAATTTGACTCTCTGTTTAAGACATTTGGTCGTCATTTGTCGAAGTTTTCGAGCTTCAAATTTAGAACAATCACATATTTTGAGTGTTTGAGCACATAAAGTACTATTTTTCTTGGAAATTCAACAAGATGCAATCATGATGTGTTTTGTCATCTTAAAGATCTCGTCGAGTTGATTAATGTGACACTCTGTTTAAGACATTTGGTCGTCATTTGTCGAAGTTATCGACCTCCAAATTTAAAACAATCACACATTTTGAGTGTTTGAGCACATAAAGTACTATTTTTCTTGGAAATTCAACAAGATGCAATCATGATGTGTTTTGTCATCTTAAAGATCTCGTCGAGCTGATTAATTTGACTCTCTGTTTAAGACATTTGGTCGTCATTTGTCGAAGTTATCGAGCTCCAAATTTAGAACAATCACACATTTTGAGTGTTTGAGCACATAAAGTACTATTTTTCTTGGAAATTCAACAAGATGCAATCATGATGTATTTTGTCATCTTAAAGATCACGTCGAGCTGATTAATTTGACTCTCTGTTTAAGACATTTGGTCGTCATTTGTCGAAGTTATCGAACATCAAATTTAGAACAATCACACATTTTGGGTGTTTGAGCACATAAAGTCCTATTTTTCTCTGAAATTCAACAAGATGCAATCATGATGTATTTTGTCATCTTAAAGATCACGTCGAGCTGATTAATTTGACTCTCTGTTTAAGACATTTGGTCGTCATTTGTCGAAGTTATCGAACTTCAAATTAAGAACAATCACACATTTTGAGTGTTTGAGCACATAAAGTACTATTTTTCTTGGAAATTCAACAAGATGCAATCATGATGTGTTTTGTCATCTTAAAGATCTCGTCGAGCTGATTAATTTGACTCTCTGTTTAAGACATTTGGTCGTCATTTGTCGAAGTTATCGAGCTTCAAATTTAGAACAATCACACATTTTGAGTGTTTGAGCACATAATGCATTATTTTTTTTCGAAATTCAACAAAAGACGCAATCATGATGTGTTTTGTCATCTTAAAGATCTCGTCGAGCTGATTAATTTGACTCTCTGTTTAAGACATTTGGTCGTCATTTGTCGAAGTTATCGAACTTCAAATTTAGAACAATCACACATTTTGAGCGTTTGAGCACATAAAGTACTATTTTTCTTGGAAATTCAACAAGATGCAATCATGATGTGTTTTGCCATCTTAAAGATCTCGTCGAGTTGATTAATTTGACACTCTGTTTAAGATATTTGGTCGTCATTTGTCGAAGTTTTCGAGCTTCAAATTTAGAACAATCACACATTTTGAGTGTTTGAGCACATAAAGCATTATTTTTTTTTGAAATTCAACAAGACGCAATGATGATGTGTTTTGTCATCTTAAAGATCTCGTCGAGTTGATTAATTTGACATTCTGTTTAAGACATTTGGTCGTCATTTGTCGAAGTTATCGAGCTTCAAATTTAGAACAATCACACATTTTGAGTGTTTGAGCACATAAAGTCCTATTTTTCTCTGAAATTCAACAAGATGCAATCATGATGTGTTTTGCCATCTTAAAGATCTCGTCGAGTTGATTAATTTGACATTCTGTTTAAGACATTTGGTCGTCATTTGTCGAAGTTATCGAACTTCAAATTTAGAACAATCACACATTTTGAGTGTTTGAGCACATAAAGTACTATTTTTCTTGGAAATTCAACAAGATGCAATCATGATGTGTTTTGTCATCTTAAAGATCTCGTCGAGCTGATTAATTTGACTCTCTGTTTAAGACATTTGGTCGTCATTTGTCGAAGTTATCGAGCTTCAAATTTAGAACAATCACACATTTTGAGTGTTTGAGCACATAATGCATTATTTTTTTTCGAAATTCAACAAGACGCAATCATGATGTGTTTTGTCATCTTAAAGATCTCGTCGAGCTGATTAATTTGACTCTCTGTTTAAGACATTTGGTCGTCATTTGTCGAAGTTATCGAGCTTCAAATTTAGAACAATCACACATTTTGAGTGTTTGAGCACATAAAGCATTATTTTTTTTTGAAATTCAACAAGATGCAGTTATGATGTGTTTTGTCATCTTAAAGATCTCGTCGAGCTGATTAACTTGACTCTCTGTTTAAGACATTTGTTCGTCATTTGTCGAAGTTATCGAGCTCCAAATTTAGAACAATCACACATTTTGAGTGTTTGAGCACATAAAGTCCTATTTTTCTCTGAAGTTCAACAAGATGCAATTATGATGTGTTTTGTCATCTTAAAGATCTCGTCGAGTTGATTAATTTGACATTCTGTTTAAGACATTTGGTCGTCATTTGTCGAAGTTATCGAACTTCAAATTTAGAACAATCACACATTTTGAGTGTTTGAGCACATAAAGTACTATTTTTCTTGGAAATTCAACAAGATGCAATCATGATGTGTTTTGTCATCTTAAAGATCTCGTCGAGCTGATTAATTTGACTCTCTGTTTAAGACATTTGGTCGTCATTTGTCGAAGTTATCAAGCTTCAAATTTAGAACAATCACACATTTTGAGTGTTTGAGCACATAAAGTCCTATTTTTCTCTGAAGTTCAACAAGATGCAATTATGATGTGTTTTGTCATCTTAAAGATCTCGTCGAGCTGATTAATTTGACTCTCTGTTTAAGACATTTGGTCGTCATTTGTCGAAGTTTTCGAGCTTCAAATTTAGAACAATCACATATTTTGAGTGTTTGAGCACATAAAGTACTATTTTTCTTGGAAATTCAACAAGATGCAATCATGATGTGTTTTGTCATCTTAAAGATCTCGTCGAGTTGATTAATGTGACACTCTGTTTAAGACATTTGGTCGTCATTTGTCGAAGTTATCGACCTCCAAATTTAAAACAATCACACATTTTGAGTGTTTGAGCATATAAAGTACTATTTTTCTTGGAAATTCAACAAGATGCAATCATGATGTGTTTTGTCATCTTAAAGATCTCGTCGAGCTGATTAATTTGACTCTCTGTTTAAGACATTTGGTCGTCATTTGTCGAAGTTATCGAGCTTCAAATTTAGAACAATCACACATTTTGAGTGTTTGAGCACATAAAGTCCTATTTTTCTCTGAAATTCAACAAGATGCAATCATGATGTGTTTTGCCATCTTAAAGATCTCGTCGAGTTGATTAATTTGACACTCTGTTTAAGATATTTGGTCGTCATTTGTCGAAGTTTTCGAGCTTCAAATTTAGAACAATCACACATTTTGAGTGTTTGAGCACATAAAGCATTATTTTTTTTTGAAATTCAACAAGACGCAATGATGATGTGTTTTGTCATCTTAAAGATCTCGTCGAGTTGATTAATTTGACATTCTGTTTAAGACATTTGGTCGTCATTTGTCGAAGTTATCGAGCTTCAAATTTAGAACAATCACACATTTTGAGTGTTTGAGCACATAAAGTCCTATTTTTCTCTGAAATTCAACAAGATGCAATCATGATGTGTTTTGCCATCTTAAAGATCTCGTCGAGTTGATTAATTTGACATTCTGTTTAAGACATTTGGTCGTCATTTGTCGAAGTTATCGAACTTCAAATTTAGAACAATCACTCATTTTGAGTGTTTGAGCACATAAAGTACTATTTTTCTTGGAAATTCAACAAGATGCAATCATGATGTGTTTTGTCATCTTAAAGATCTCGTCGAGCTGATTAATTTGACTCTCTGTTTAAGACATTTGGTCGTCATTTGTCGAAGTTATCGAGCTTCAAATTTAGAACAATCACACATTTTTTGTGTTTGAGCACATAAAGTCCTATTTTTCTCTGAAATTCAACAAGATGCAATCATGATGTATTTTGTCATCTTAAAGATCACGTCGAGCTGATTAATTTGACTCTCTGTTTAAGACATTTGGTCGTCATTTGTCGAAGTTATCGAACTTCAAATTTAGAACAATCACACATTTTGAGTGTTTGAGCACATAAAGTACTATTTTTCTTGGAAATTCAACAAGATGCAATCATGATGTGTTTTGTCATCTTAAAGATCTCGTCGAGCTGATTAATTTGACTCTCTGTTTAAGACATTTGGTCGTCATTTGTCGAAGTTATTGAGCTTCAAATTTAGAACAATCACACATTTTGAGTGTTTGAGCACATAAAGTCCTATTTTTCTCTGAAATTCAACATGATGCAATCATGATGTGTTTTGCCATCTTAAAGATCTCGTCGAGTTGATTAATTTGACATTCTGTTTAAGACATTTGGTCGTCATTTGTCGAAGTTTTCGAGCTTCAAATTTAGAACAATCACACATTTTGAGTGTTTGAGCACATAAAGCATTATTTTTTTTTGAAATTCAACAAGACGCAATGATGATGTGTTTTGTCATCTTAAAGATCTCGTCGAGTTGATTAATTTGACATTCTGTTTAAGACATTTGGTCGTCATTTGTCGAAGTTATCGAGCTTCAAATTTAGAACAATCACACATTTTGAGTGTTTGAGCACATAAAGTCCTATTTTTCTCTGAAATTCAACAAGATGCAATCATGATGTGTTTTGCCATCTTAAAGATCCCGTCGAGTTGATTAATTTGACATTCTGTTTAAGACATTTGGTCGTCATTTGTCGAAGTTATCGAACTTCAAATTTAGAACAATCACACATTTTGAGTGTTTGAGCACATAAAGTACTATTTTTCTTGGAAATTCAACAAGATGCAATCATGATGTGTTTTGTCATCTTAAAGATCTCGTCGAGCTGATTAATTTGACTCTCTGTTTAAGACATTTGGTCGTCATTTGTCGAAGTTATCAAGCTTCAAATTTAGAACAATCACACATTTTGAGTGTTTGAGCACATAAAGTCCTATTTTTCTCTGAAGTTCAACAAGATGCAATTATGATGTGTTTTGTCATCTTAAAGATCTCGTCGAGCTGATTAATTTGACTCTCTGTTTAAGACATTTGGTCGTCATTTGTCGAAGTTATCGAGCTCCAAATTTAGAACAATCACACATTTTGAGTGTTTGAGCACATAAAGTACTATTTTTCTTGGAAATTCAACAAGATGCAATCATGATGTATTTTGTCATCTTAAAGATCACGTCGAGCTGATTAATTTGACTCTCTGTTTAAGACATTTGGTCGTCATTTGTCGAAGTTATCGAACATCAAATTTAGAACAATCACACATTTTGGGTGTTTGAGCACATAAAGTCCTATTTTTCTCTGAAATTCAACAAGATGCAATCATGATGTATTTTGTCATCTTAAAGATCACGTCGAGCTGATTAATTTGACTCTCTGTTTAAGACATTTGGTCGTCATTTGTCGAAGTTATCGAACTTCAAATTTAGAACAATCACACATTTTGAGTGTTTGAGCACATAAAGTACTATTTTTCTTGGAAATTCAACAAGATGCAATCATGATGTGTTTTGTCATCTTAAAGATCTCGTCGAGCTGATTAATTTGACTCTCTGTTTAAGACATTTGGTCGTCATTTGTCGAAGTTATCGAGCTTCAAATTTAGAACAATCACACATTTTGAGTGTTTGAGCACATAATGCATTATTTTTTTTCGAAATTCAACAAGACGCAATCATGATGTGTTTTGTCATCTTAAAGATCTCGTCGAACTGATTAATTTGACTCTCTGTTTAAGACATTTGGTCGTCATTTGTCGAAGTTATCGAGCTTCAAATTTAGAACAATCACACATTTTGAGTGTTTGAGCACATAAAGCATTATTTTTTTTTGAAATTCAACAAGATGCAGTTATGATGTGTTTTGTCATCTTAAAGATCTCGTCGAGCTGATTAACTTGACTCTCTGTTTAAGACATTTGTTCGTCATTTGTCGAAGTTATCGAGCTCCAAATTTAGAACAATCACACATTTTGAGTGTTTGAGCACATAAAGTCCTATTTTTCTCTGAAATTCAACAAGATGCAATCATGATGTGTTTTGCCATCTTAAAGATCTCGTCGAGTTGATTAATTTGACATTCTGTTTAAGACATTTGGTCGTCATTTGTCGAAGTTATCGAGCTTCAAATTTAGAACAATCACACATTTTGAGTGTTTGAGCACATAAAGCATTATTTTTTTTTGAAATTCAACAAGATGCAATTATGATGTGTTTTGTCATCTTAAAGATCTCGTCGAGCTGATTAATTTGACTCTCTGTTTAAGACATTTGGTCGTCATTTGTCGAAGTTATCGAGCTTCAAATTTAGAACAATCACACATTTTGAGTGTTTGAGCACATAATGCATTATTTTTTTTGGAAATTCAACAAGACGCAATTATGATGTGTTTTGTCACCTTAAAGATCTCGTCGAGCTGATTAATCTGACACTCTGTTTAAGACATTTGGTCGTCATTTGTCGAAGTTATCGAGCTTCAAATTTAGAACAATCACACATTTTGAGTGTTTGAGCACATAAAGTCCTATTTTTCTCTGAAATTCAACAAGATGCAATCATGATGTGTTTTGTCATCTTAAAGATCTCGTCGAGCTGATTAATTTGACTCTCTGTTTAAGACATTTGGTCGTCATTTGTCGAAGTTTTCGAGCTTCAAATTTAGAACAATCACACATTTTGAGTGTTTGAGCACATAAAGTACTATTTTTCTTGGAAATTCAACAAGATGCAATCATGATGTATTTTGTCATCTTAAAGATCTCGTCGAGCTGATTAATTTGACTCTCTGTTTAAGACATTTGGTCGTCATTTGTCGAAGTTATCGAGCTTCAAATTTAGAACAATCACACATTTTGAGTGTTTGAGCACATAAAGTCCTATTTTTCTCTGAAATTCAACGAGATGCAATCATGATGTGTTTTGCCATCTTAAAGATCTCGTCGAGTTGATTAATTTGACATTCTGTTTAAGACATTTGGTCGTCATTTGTCGAAGTTATCGAGCTCCAAATTTAGAACAATCACACATTTTGAGTGTTTGAGCACATAAAGTCCTATTTTTCTCTGAAATTCAACAAGATGCAATCATGATGTGTTTTGCCATCTCAAAGATCTCGTCGAGTTGATTAATTTGACATTCTCTTTAAGACATTTGGTCGTCATTTGTCGAAGTTATCGAGCTTCAAATTTAGAACAATCACACATTTTGAGTGTTTGAGCACATAAAGTCCTATTTTTCTCTGAAATTCAACAAGATGCAATCATGATGTGTTTTGCCATCTTAAAGATCTCGTCGAGTTGATTAATTTGACATTCTGTTTAAGACATTTGGTCGTCATTTGTCGAAGTTATCGAGCTCCAAATTTAGAACAATCACACATTTTGAGTGTTTGAGCACATAAAGTCCTATTTTTCTCTGAAATTCAACAAGATGCAATCATGATGTATTTTGTCATCTTAAAGATCACGTCGAGCTGATTAATTTGACTCTCTGTTTAAGACATTTGGTCGTCATTTGTCGAAGTTATCGAACATCAAATTTAGAACAATCACACATTTTGGGTGTTTGAGCACATAAAGTCCTATTTTTCTCTGAAATTCAACAAGATGCAATCATGATGTATTTTGTCATCTTAAAGATCACGTCGAGCTGATTAATTTGACTCTCTGTTTAAGACATTTGGTCGTCATTTGTCGAAGTTATCGAACTTCAAATTTAGAACAATCACACATTTTGAGTGTTTGAGCACATAAAGTACTATTTTTCTTGGAAATTCAACAAGATGCAATCATGATGTGTTTTGCCATCTTAAAGATCTCGTCGAGTTGATTAATTTGACATTCTGTTTAAGACATTTGGTGGTCATTTGTCGAAGTTATCGAACTTCAAATTTAGAACAATCACACATTTTGAGTGTTTGAGCACATAAAGTACTATTTTTCTTGGAAATTCAACAAGATGCAATCATGATGTGTTTTGTCATCTTAAAGATCTCGTCGAGTTGATTAATGTGACACTCTGTTTAAGACATTTGGTCGTCATTTGTCGAAGTTATCGACCTCCAAATTTAAAACAATCACACATTTTGAGTGTTTGAGCACATAAAGTACTATTTTTCTTGGAAATTCAACAAGATGCAATCATGATGTGTTTTGTCATCTTAAAGATCTCGTCGAGCTGATTAATTTGACTCTCTGTTTAAGACATTTGGTCGTCATTTGTCGAAGTTTTCGAGCTTCAAATTTAGAACAATCACACATTTTTTGTGTTTGAGCACATAAAGTACTATTTTTCTTGGAAATTCAACAAGATGCAATCATGATGTGTTTTGCCATCTTAAAGATCTCGTCGAGTTGATTAATTTGACACTCTGTTTAAGATATTTGGTCGTCATTTGTCGAAGTTTTCGAGCTTCAAATTTAGAACAATCACACATTTTGAGTGTTTGAGCACATAAAGCATTATTTTTTTTTGAAATTCAACAAGACGCAATGATGATGTGTTTTGTCATCTTAAAGATCTCGTCGAGTTGATTAATTTGACATTCTGTTTAAGACATTTGGTCGTCATTTGTCGAAGTTATCGAGCTTCAAATTTAGAACAATCACACATTTTGAGTGTTTGAGCACATAAAGTACTATTTTTCTTGGAAATTCAACAAGATGCAATCATGATGTGTTTTGTCATCTTAAAGATCTCGTCGAGTTGATTAATGTGACACTCTGTTTAAGACATTTGGTCGTCATTTGTCGAAGTTATCGACCTCCAAATTTAAAACAATCACACATTTTGAGTGTTTGAGCACATAAAGTACTATTTTTCTTGGAAATTCAACAAGATGCAATCATGATGTGTTTTGTCATCTTAAAGATCTCGTCGAGCTGATTAATTTGACTCTCTGTTTAAGACATTTGGTCGTCATTTGTCGAAGTTTTCGAGCTTCAAATTTAGAACAATCACACATTTTTTGTGTTTGAGCACATAAAGTACTATTTTTCTTGGAAATTCAACAAGATGCAATCATGATGTGTTTTGCCATCTTAAAGATCTCGTCGAGTTGATTAATTTGACACTCTGTTTAAGATATTTGGTCGTCATTTGTCGAAGTTTTCGAGCTTCAAATTTAGAACAATCACACATTTTGAGTGTTTGAGCACATAAAGCATTATTTTTTTTTGAAATTCAACAAGACGCAATGATGATGTGTTTTGTCATCTTAAAGATCTCGTCGAGTTGATTAATTTGACATTCTGTTTAAGACATTTGGTCGTCATTTGTCGAAGTTATCGAGCTTCAAATTTAGAACAATCACACATTTTGAGTGTTTGAGCACATAAAGTACTATTTTTCTTGGAAATTCAACAAGATGCAATCATGATGTGTTTTGTCATCTTAAAGATCTCGTCGAGCTGATTAATTTGACTCTCTGTTTAAGACATTTGGTCGTCATTTGTCGAAGTTATCGAGCTTCAAATTTAGAACAATCACACATTTTGAGTGTTTGAGCACATAAAGTCCTATTTTTCTCTGAAATTCAACAAGATGCAATCATGATGTGTTTTGCCATCTTAAAGATCTCGTCGAGTTGATTAATTTGACATTCTGTTTAAGACATTTGGTCGTCATTTGTCGAAGTTATCGAGCTCCAAATTTAGAACAATCACACATTTTGAGTGTTTGAGCACATAAAGTCCTATTTTTCTCTGAAATTCAACAAGATGCAATCATGATGTGTTTTGCCATCTCAAAGATCTCGTCGAGTTGATTAATTTGACATTCTCTTTAAGACATTTGGTCGTCATTTGTCGAAGTTATCGAGCTTCAAATTTAGAACAATCACACATTTTGAGTGTTTGAGCACATAAAGTCCTATTTTTCTCTGAAATTCAACAAGATGCAATCATGATGTGTTTTGCCATCTTAAAGATCTCGTCGAGTTGATTAATTTGACATTCTGTTTAAGACATTTGGTCGTCATTTGTCGAAGTTATCGAGCTCCAAATTTAGAACAATCACACATTTTGAGTGTTTGAGCACATAAAGTCCTATTTTTCTCTGAAATTCAACAAGATGCAATCATGATGTATTTTGTCATCTTAAAGATCACGTCGAGCTGATTAATTTGACTCTCTGTTTAAGACATTTGGTCGTCATTTGTCGAAGTTATCGAACATCAAATTTAGAACAATCACACATTTTGGGTGTTTGAGCACATAAAGTCCTATTTTTCTCTGAAATTCAACAAGATGCAATCATGATGTATTTTGTCATCTTAAAGATCACGTCGAGCTGATTAATTTGACTCTCTGTTTAAGACATTTGGTCGTCATTTGTCGAAGTTATCGAACTTCAAATTTAGAACAATCACACATTTTGAGTGTTTGAGCACATAAAGTACTATTTTTCTTGGAAATTCAACAAGATGCAATCATGATGTGTTTTGCCATCTTAAAGATCTCGTCGAGTTGATTAATTTGACATTCTGTTTAAGACATTTGGTGGTCATTTGTCGAAGTTATCGAACTTCAAATTTAGAACAATCACACATTTTGAGTGTTTGAGCACATAAAGTACTATTTTTCTTGGAAATTCAACAAGATGCAATCATGATGTGTTTTGTCATCTTAAAGATCTCGTCGAGTTGATTAATGTGACACTCTGTTTAAGACATTTGGTCGTCATTTGTCGAAGTTATCGACCTCCAAATTTAAAACAATCACACATTTTGAGTGTTTGAGCACATAAAGTACTATTTTTCTTGGAAATTCAACAAGATGCAATCATGATGTGTTTTGTCATCTTAAAGATCTCGTCGAGCTGATTAATTTGACTCTCTGTTTAAGACATTTGGTCGTCATTTGTCGAAGTTTTCGAGCTTCAAATTTAGAACAATCACACATTTTTTGTGTTTGAGCACATAAAGTACTATTTTTCTTGGAAATTCAACAAGATGCAATCATGATGTGTTTTGCCATCTTAAAGATCTCGTCGAGTTGATTAATTTGACACTCTGTTTAAGATATTTGGTCGTCATTTGTCGAAGTTTTCGAGCTTCAAATTTAGAACAATCACACATTTTGAGTGTTTGAGCACATAAAGCATTATTTTTTTTGAAATTCAACAAGACGCAATGATGATGTGTTTTGTCATCTTAAAGATCTCGTCGAGTTGATTAATTTGACATTCTGTTTAAGACATTTGGTCGTCATTTGTCGAAGTTATCGAGCTTCAAATTTAGAACAATCACACATTTTGAGTGTTTGAGCACATAAAGTCCTATTTTTCTCTGAAATTCAACAAGATGCAATCATGATGTGTTTTGCCATCTTAAAGATCTCGTCGAGTTGATTAATTTGACATTCTGTTTAAGACATTTGGTCGTCATTTGTCGAAGTTATCGAACTTCAAATTTAGAACAATCACACATTTTGAGTGTTTGAGCACATAAAGTAGTATTTTTCTTGGAAATTCAACAAGATGCAATCATGATGTGTTTTGTCATCTTAAAGATCTCGTCGAGCTGATTAATTTGACTCTCTGTTTAAGACATTTGGTCGTCATTTGTCGAAGTTATCGAGCTTCAAATTTAGAACAATCACACATTTTGAGTGTTTGAGCACATAATGCATTATTTTTTTTCGAAATTCAACAAGACGCAATCATGATGTGTTTTGTCATCTTAAAGATCTCGTCGAGCTGATTAATTTGACTCTCTGTTTAAGACATTTGGTCGTCATTTGTCGAAGTTATCGAACATCAAATTTAGAACAATCACACATTTTGGGTGTTTGAGCCCATAAAGTCCTATTTTTCTCTGAAATTCAACAAGATGCAATCATGATGTATTTTGTCATCTTAAAGATCACGTCGAGCTGATTAATTTGACTCTCTGTTTAAGACATTTGGTCGTCATTTGTCGAAGTTATCGAACTTCAAATTTAGAACAATCACACATTTTGAGTGTTTGAGCACATAAAGTACTATTTTTCTTGGAAATTCAACAAGATGCAATCATGATGTGTTTTGTCATCTTAAAGATCTCGTCGAGCTGATTAATTTGACTCTCTGTTTAAGACATTTGGTCGTCATTTGTCGAAGTTATCGAGCTTCAAATTTAGAACAATCACACATTTTGAGTGTTTGAGCACATAATGCATTATTTTTTTTCGAAATTCAACAAGACGCAATCATGATGTGTTTTGTCATCTTAAAGATCTCGTCGAGCTGATTAATTTGACTCTCTGTTTAAGACATTTGGTCGTCATTTGTCGAAGTTATCGAGCTTCAAATTTAGAACAATCACACATTTTGAGTGTTTGAGCACATAAAGCATTATTTTTTTTTGAAATTCAACAAGATGCAGTTATGATGTGTTTTGTCATCTTAAAGATCTCGTCGAGCTGATTAACTTGACTCTCTGTTTAAGACATTTGTTCGTCATTTGTCGAAGTTATCGAGCTCCAAATTTAGAACAATCACACATTTTGAGTGTTTGAGCACATAAAGTCCTATTTTTCTCTGAAATTCAACAAGATGCAATCATGATGTGTTTTGCCATCTTAAAGATCTCGTCGAGTTGATTAATTTGACATTCTGTTTAAGACATTTGGTCGTCATTTGTCGAAGTTATCGAGCTTCAAATTTAGAACAATCACACATTTTGAGTGTTTGAGCACATAAAGCATTATTTTTTTTTGAAATTCAACAAGATGCAATTATGATGTGTTTTGTCATCTTAAAGATCTCGTCGAGCTGATTAATTTGACTCTCTGTTTAAGACATTTGGTCGTCATTTGTCGAAGTTATCGAGCTTCAAATTTAGAACAATCACACATTTTGAGTGTTTGAGCACATAATGCATTATTTTTTTTGGAAATTCAACAAGACGCAATTATGATGTGTTTTGTCACCTTAAAGATCTCGTCGAGCTGATTAATCTGACACTCTGTTTAAGACATTTGGTCGTCATTTGTCGAAGTTATCGAGCTTCAAATTTAGAACAATCACACATTTTGAGTGTTTGAGCACATAAAGTCCTATTTTTCTCTGAAATTCAACAAGATGCAATCATGATGTGTTTTGTCATCTTAAAGATCTCGTCGAGCTGATTAATTTGACTCTCTGTTTAAGACATTTGGTCGTCATTTGTCGAAGTTTTCGAGCTTCAAATTTAGAACAATCACACATTTTGAGTGTTTGAGCACATAAAGTACTATTTTTCTTGGAAATTCAACAAGATGCAATCATGATGTGTTTTGTCATCTTAAAGATCTCGTCGAGCTGATTAATTTGACTCTCTGTTTAAGACATTTGGTCGTCATTTGTCGAAGTTATCGAGCTTCAAATTTAGAACAATCACACATTTTGAGTGTTTGAGCACATAAAGTCCTATTTTTCTCTGAAATTCAACAAGATGCAATCATGATGTGTTTTGCCATCTTAAAGATCTCGTCGAGTTGATTAATTTGACATTCTGTTTAAGACATTTGGTCGTCATTTGTCGAAGTTATCGAGCTCCAAATTTAGAACAATCACACATTTTGAGTGTTTGAGCACATAAAGTCCTATTTTTCTCTGAAATTCAACAAGATGCAATCATGATGTGTTTTGCCATCTCAAAGATCTCGTCGAGTTGATTAATTTGACATTCTCTTTAAGACATTTGGTCGTCATTTGTCGAAGTTATCGAGCTTCAAATTTAGAACAATCACACATTTTGAGTGTTTGAGCACATAAAGTCCTATTTTTCTCTGAAATTCAACAAGATGCAATCATGATGTGTTTTGCCATCTTAAAGATCTCGTCGAGTTGATTAATTTGACATTCTGTTTAAGACATTTGGTCGTCATTTGTCGAAGTTATCGAGCTCCAAATTTAGAACAATCACACATTTTGAGTGTTTGAGCACATAAAGTCCTATTTTTCTCTGAAATTCAACAAGATGCAATCATGATGTGTTTTGCCATCTTAAAGATCTCGTCGAGTTGATTAATTTGACATTCTGTTTAAGACATTTGGTCGTCATTTGTCGAAGTTATCGAGCTTCAAATTTAGAACAATCACACATTTTGAGTGTTTGAGCACATAAAGCATTATTTTTTTTTGAAATTCAACAAGATGCAATTATGATGTGTTTTGTCATCTTAAAGATCTCGTCGAGCTGATTAATGTGACTCTCTGTTTAAGACATTTGGTCGTCATTTGTCGAAGTTATCGAGCTTCAAATTTAGAACAATCACACATTTTGAGTGTTTGAGCACATAATGCATTATTTTTTTTGGAAATTCAACAAGACGCAATTATGATGTGTTTTGTCACCTTAAAGATCTCGTCGAGCTGATTAATCTGACACTCTGTTTAAGACATTTGGTCGTCATTTGTCGAAGTTATCGAGCTTCAAATTTAGAACAATCACACATTTTGAGTGTTTGAGCACATAAAGTCCTATTTTTCTCTGAAATTCAACAAGATGCAATCATGATGTGTTTTGTCATCTTAAAGATCTCGTCGAGCTGATTAATTTGATTCTCTGTTTAAGACATTTGGTCGTCATTTGTCGAAGTTTTCGAGCTTCAAATTTAGAACAATCACACATTTTGAGTGTTTGAGCACATAAAGTACTATTTTTCTTGGAAATTCAACAAGATGCAATCATGATGTGTTTTGTCATCTTAAAGATCTCGTCGAGCTGATTAATTTGACTCTCTGTTTAAGACATTTGGTCGTCATTTGTCGAAGTTATCGAGCTTCAAATTTAGAACAATCACACATTTTGAGTGTTTGAGCACATAAAGACCTATTTTTCTCTGAAATTCAACAAGATGCAATCATGATGTGTTTTGCCATCTTAAAGATCTCGTCGAGTTGATTAATTTGACATTCTGTTTAAGACATTTGGTCGTCATTTGTCGAAGTTATCGAACTTCAAATTTAGAACAATCACACATTTTGAGTGTTTGAGCACATAAAGTACTATTTTTCTTGGAAATTCAACAAGATGCAATCATGATGTGTTTTGTCATCTTAAAGATCTCGTCGAGCTGATTAATTTGACTCTCTGTTTAAGACATTTGGTCGTCATTTGTCGAAGTTATCAAGCTTCAAATTTAGAACAATCACACATTTTGAGTGTTTGAGCACATAAAGTCCTATTTTTCTCTGAAGTTCAACAAGATGCAATTATGATGTGTTTTGTCATCTTAAAGATCTCGTCGAGCTGATTAATTTGACTCTCTGTTTAAGACATTTGGTCGTCATTTGTCGAAGTTTTCGAGCTTCAAATTTAGAACAATCACATATTTTGAGTGTTTGAGCACATAAAGTACTATTTTTCTTGGAAATTCAACAAGATGCAATCATGATGTGTTTTGTCATCTTAAAGATCTCGTCGAGTTGATTAATGTGACACTCTGTTTAAGACATTTGGTCGTCATATGTCGAAGTTATCGACCTCCAAATTTAAAACAATCACACATTTTGAGTGTTTGAGCACATAAAGTACTATTTTTCTTGGAAATTCAACAAGATGCAATCATGATGTGTTTTGTCATCTTAAAGATCTCGTCGAGCTGATTAATTTGACTCTCTGTTTAAGACATTTGGTCGTCATTTGTCGAAGTTTTCGAGCTTCAAATTTAGAACAATCACACATTTTTTGTGTTTGAGCACATAAAGTACTATTTTTCTTGGAAATTCAACAAGATGCAATCATGATGTGTTTTGCCATCTTAAAGATCTCGTCGAGTTGATTAATTTGACACTCTGTTTAAGATATTTGGTCGTCATTTGTCGAAGTTTTCGAGCTTCAAATTTAGAACAATCACACATTTTGAGTGTTTGAGCACATAAAGCATTATTTTTTTTTGAAATTCAACAAGACGCAATGATGATGTGTTTTGTCATCTTAAAGATCTCGTCGAGTTGATTAATTTGACATTCTGTTTAAGACATTTGGTCGTCATTTGTCGAAGTTATCGAGCTTCAAATTTAGAACAATCACACATTTTGAGTGTTTGAGCACATAAAGTCCTATTTTTCTCTGAAATTCAACAAGATGCAATCATGATGTATTTTGTCATCTTAAAGATCACGTCGAGTTGATTAATTTGACATTCTGTTTAAGACATTTGGTCGTCATTTGTCGAAGTTATCGAACTTCAAATTTAGAACAATCACACATTTTGAGTGTTTGAGCACATAAAGTACTATTTTTCTTGGAAATTCAACAAGATGCAATCATGATGTGTTTTTTCATCTTAAAGATCTCGTCGAGCTGATTAATTTGACTCTCTGTTTAAGACATTTGGTCGTCATTTGTCGAAGTTATCGAGCTTCAAATTTAGAACAATCACACATTTTGAGTGTTTGAGCACATAATGCATTATTTTTTTTCGAAATTCAACAAGACGCAATCATGATGTGTTTTGTCATCTTAAAGATCTCGTCGAGCTGATTAATTTGACTCTCTGTTTAAGACATTTGGTCGTCATTTGTCGAAGTTATCGAGCTTCAAATTTAGAACAATCACACATTTTGAGTGTTTGAGCACATAAAGTCCTATTTTTCTCTGAAATTCAACAAGATGCAATCATGATGTGTTTTGCCATCTTAAAGATCTCGTCGAGTTGATTAATTTGACATTCTGTTTAAGACATTTGGTCGTCATTTGTCGAAGTTATCGAACTTCAAATTTAGAACAATCACACATTTTGAGTGTTTGAGCACATAAAGTACTATTTTTCTTGGAAATTCAACAAGATGCAATCATGATGTGTTTTGTCATCTTAAAGATCTCGTCGAGCTGATTAATTTGACTCTCTGTTTAAGACATTTGGTCGTCATTTGTCGAAGTTTTCGAGCTTCAAATTTAGAACAATCACACATTTTTTGTGTTTGAGCACATAAAGTACTATTTTTCTTGGAAATTCAACAAGATGCAATCATGATGTGTTTTGCCATCTTAAAGATCTCGTCGAGTTGATTAATTTGACACTCTGTTTAAGATATTTGGTCGTCATTTGTCGAAGTTTTCGAGCTTCAAATTTAGAACAATCACACATTTTGAGTGTTTGAGCACATAAAGTACTATTTTTCTTGGAAATTCAACAAGATGCAATCATGATGTGTTTTGCCATCTTAAAGATCTCGTCGAGTTGATTAATTTGACATTCTGTTTAAGACATTTGGTGGTCATTTGTCGAAGTTATCGAACTTCAAATTTAGAACAATCACACATTTTGAGTGTTTGAGCACATAAAGTACTATTTTTCTTGGAAATTCAACAAGATGCAATCATGATGTGTTTTGTCATCTTAAAGATCTCGTCGAGTTGATTAATGTGACACTCTGTTTAAGACATTTGGTCGTCATTTGTCGAAGTTATCGACCTCCAAATTTAAAACAATCACACATTTTGAGTGTTTGAGCACATAAAGTACTATTTTTCTTGGAAATTCAACAAGATGCAATCATGATGTGTTTTGTCATCTTAAAGATCTCGTCGAGCTGATTAATTTGACTCTCTGTTTAAGATATTTGGTCGTCATTTGTCGAAGTTTTCGAGCTTCAAATTTAGAACAATCACACATTTTTTGTGTTTGAGCACATAAAGTACTATTTTTCTTGGAAATTCAACAAGATGCAATCATGATGTGTTTTGCCATCTTAAAGATCTCGTCGAGTTGATTAATTTGACACTCTGTTTAAGATATTTGGTCGTCATTTGTCGAAGTTTTCGAGCTTCAAATTTAGAACAATCACACATTTTGAGTGTTTGAGCACATAAAGCATTATTTTTTTTTGAAATTCAACAAGACGCAATGATGATGTGTTTTGTCATCTTAAAGATCTCGTCGAGTTGATTAATTTGACATTCTGTTTAAGACATTTGGTCGTCATTTGTCGAAGTTATCGAGCTTCAAATTTAGAACAATCACACATTTTGAGTGTTTGAGCACATAAAGTCCTATTTTTCTCTGAAATTCAACAAGATGCAATCATGATGTGTTTTGTCACCTTAAAGATCTCGTCGAGCTGATTAATTTGACTCTCTGTTTAAGACATTTGGTCGTCATTTGTCGAAGTTATCGAACATCAAATTTAGAACAATCACACATTTTGAGTGTTTGAGCACATAAAGTACTATTTTTCTTGGAAATTCAACAAGATGCAATCATGATGTGTTTTGCCATCTTAAAGATCTCGTCGAGTTGATTAATTTGACATTCTGTTTAAGACATTTGGTCGTCATTTGTCGAAGTTATCGAACATCAAATTTAGAACAATCACACATTTTGAGTGTTTGAGCACATATAGTCCTATTTTTCTCTGAAGTTCAACAAGATGCAATTATGATGTGTTTTGTCATCTTAAAGATCTCGTCGAGCTGATTAATTTGACTCTCTGTTTAAGACATTTGGTCGTCATTTGTCGAAGTTTTCGAGCTTCAAATTTAGAACAATCACATATTTTGAGTGTTTGAGCACATAAAGTACTATTTTTCTTGGAAATTCAACAAGATGCAATTATGATGTGTTTTGTCATCTTAAAGATCTCGTCGAGTTGATTAATTTGACACTCTGTTTAAGACATTTGGTCGTCATTTGTCGAAGTTATCGACCTCCAAATTTAAAACAATCACACATTTTGAGTGTTTGAGCACATAAAGTACTATTTTTCTTGGAAATTCAACAAGATGCAATCATGATGTGTTTTGTCATCTTAAAGATCTCGTCGAGCTGATTAATTTGACTCTCTGTTTAAGACATTTGGTCGTCATTTGTCGAAGTTTTCGAGCTTCAAATTTAGAACAATCACACATTTTTTGTGTTTGAGCACATAAAGTACTATTTTTCTTGGAAATTCAACAAGATGCAATCATGATGTGTTTTGCCATCTTAAAGATCTCGTCGAGTTGATTAATTTGACACTCTGTTTAAGATATTTGGTCGTCATTTGTCGAAGTTTTCGAGCTTCAAATTTAGAACAATCACACATTTTGAGTGTTTGAGCACATAAAGCATTATTTTTTTTTGAAATTCAACAAGACGCAATGATGATGTGTTTTGTCATCTTAAAGATCTCGTCGAGTTGATTAATTTGACATTCTGTTTAAGACATTTGGTCGTCATTTGTCGAAGTTATCGAGCTTCAAATTTAGAACAATCACACATTTTGAGTGTTTGAGCACATAAAGTCCTATTTTTCTCTGAAATTCAACAAGATGCAATCATGATGTGTTTTGCCATCTTAAAGATCTCGTCGAGTTGATTAATTTGACATTCTGTTTAAGACATTTGGTCGTCATTTGTCGAAGTTATCGAACTTCAAATTTAGAACAATCACACATTTTGAGTGTTTGAGCACATAAAGTACTATTTTTCTTGGAAATTCAACAAGATGCAATCATGATGTGTTTTGTCATCTTAAAGATCTCGTCGAGCTGATTAATTTGACTCTCTGTTTAAGACATTTGGTCGTCATTTGTCGAAGTTATCGAGCTTCAAATTTAGAACAATCACACATTTTGAGTGTTTGAGCACATAATGCATTATTTTTTTTCGAAATTCAACAAGACGCAATCATGATGTGTTTTGTCATCTTAAAGATCTCGTCGAGCTGATTAATTTGACTCTCTGTTTAAGACATTTGGTCGTCATTTGTCGAAGTTATCGAGCTTCAAATTTAGAACAATCACACATTTTGAGTGTTTGAGCACATAAAGTCCTATTTTTCTCTGAAATTCAACAAGATGCAATCATGATGTGTTTTGTCACCTTAAAGATCTCGTCGAGCTGATTAATTTGACTCTCTGTTTAAGACATTTGGTCGTCATTTGTCGAAGTTATCGAACATCAAATTTAGAACAATCACACATTTTGAGTGTTTGAGCACATAAAGTACTATTTTTCTTGGAAATTCAACAAGATGCAATCATGATGTGTTTTGCCATCTTAAAGATCTCGTCGAGTTGATTAATTTGACATTCTGTTTAAGACATTTGGTCGTCATTTGTCGAAGTTATCGAACATCAAATTTAGAACAATCACACATTTTGAGTGTTTGAGCACATATAGTCCTATTTTTCTCTGAAGTTCAACAAGATGCAATTATGATGTGTTTTGTCATCTTAAAGATCTCGTCGAGCTGATTAATTTGACTCTCTGTTTAAGACATTTGGTCGTCATTTGTCGAAGTTTTCGAGCTTCAAATTTAGAACAATCACATATTTTGAGTGTTTGAGCACATAAAGTACTATTTTTCTTGGAAATTCAACAAGATGCAATTATGATGTGTTTTGTCATCTTAAAGATCTCGTCGAGTTGATTAATTTGACACTCTGTTTAAGACATTTGGTCGTCATTTGTCGAAGTTATCGACCTCCAAATTTAAAACAATCACACATTTTGAGTGTTTGAGCACATAAAGTACTATTTTTCTTGGAAATTCAACAAGATGCAATCATGATGTGTTTTGTCATCTTAAAGATCTCGTCGAGCTGATTAATTTGACTCTCTGTTTAAGACATTTGGTCGTCATTTGTCGAAGTTTTCGAGCTTCAAATTTAGAACAATCACACATTTTTTGTGTTTGAGCACATAAAGTACTATTTTTCTTGGAAATTCAACAAGATGCAATCATGATGTGTTTTGCCATCTTAAAGATCTCGTCGAGTTGATTAATTTGACACTCTGTTTAAGATATTTGGTCGTCATTTGTCGAAGTTTTCGAGCTTCAAATTTAGAACAATCACACATTTTGAGTGTTTGAGCACATAAAGCATTATTTTTTTTTGAAATTCAACAAGACGCAATGATGATGTGTTTTGTCATCTTAAAGATCTCGTCGAGTTGATTAATTTGACATTCTGTTTAAGACATTTGGTCGTCATTTGTCGAAGTTATCGAGCTTCAAATTTAGAACAATCACACATTTTGAGTGTTTGAGCACATAAAGTCCTATTTTTCTCTGAAATTCAACAAGATGCAATCATGATGTGTTTTGCCATCTTAAAGATCTCGTCGAGTTGATTAATTTGACATTCTGTTTAAGACATTTGGTCGTCATTTGTCGAAGTTATCGAACTTCAAATTTAGAACAATCACACATTTTGAGTGTTTGAGCACATAAAGTACTATTTTTCTTGGAAATTCAACAAGATGCAATCATGATGTGTTTTGTCATCTTAAAGATCTCGTCGAGCTGATTAATTTGACTCTCTGTTTAAGACATTTGGTCGTCATTTGTCGAAGTTATCGAGCTTCAAATTTAGAACAATCACACATTTTGAGTGTTTGAGCACATAAAGCATTATTTTTTTTTGAAATTCAACAAGATGCAGTTATGATGTGTTTTGTCATCTTAAAGATCTCGTCGAGCTGATTAACGTGACTCTCTGTTTAAGACATTTGTTCGTCATTTGTCGAAGTTATCGAGCTCCAAATTTAGAACAATCACACATTTTGAGTGTTTGAGCACATAAAGTCCTATTTTTCTCTGAAATTCAACAAGATGCAATCATGATGTGTTTTGCCATCTTAAAGATCTCGTCGAGTTGATTAATTTGACTCTCTGTTTAAGACATTTGGTCGTCATTTGTCGAAGTTATCAAGCTTCAAATTTAGAACAATCACACATTTTGAGTGTTTGAGCACATAAAGTCCTATTTTTCTCTGAAGTTCAACAAGATGCAATTATGATGTGTTTTGTCATCTTAAAGATCTCGTCGAGCTGATTAATTTGACTCTCTGTTTAAGACATTTGGTCGTCATTTGTCGAAGTTTTCGAGCTTCAAATTTAGAACAATCACATATTTTGAGTGTTTGAGCACATAAAGTACTATTTTTCTTGGAAATTCAACAAGATGCAATCATGATGTGTTTTGTCATCTTAAAGATCTCGTCGAGTTGATTAATGTGACTCTCTGTTTAAGACATTTGGTCGTCATTTGTCGAAGTTATCGAACATCAAATTTAGAACAATCACACATTTTGGGTGTTTGAGCACATAAAGTTCTATTTTTCTCTGAAATTCAACAAGATGCAATCATGATGTATTTTGTCATCTTAAAGATCACGTCGAGCTGATTAATTTGACTCTCTGTTTAAGACATTTGGTCGTCATTTGTCGAAGTTATCGAACTTCAAATTTAGAACAATCACACATTTTGAGTGTTTGAGCACATAAAGTACTATTTTTCTTGGAAATTCAACAAGATGCAATCATGATGTGTTTTGTCATCTTAAAGATCTCGTCGAGCTGATTAATTTGACTCTCTGTTTAAGACATTTGGTCGTCATTTGTCGAAGTTATCGAGCTTCAAATTTAGAACAATCACACATTTTGAGTGTTTGAGCACATAATGCATTATTTTTTTTCGAAATTCAACAAGACGCAATCATGATGTGTTTTGTCATCTTAAAGATCTCGTCGAGCTGATTAATTTGACTCTCTGTTTAAGACATTTGGTCGTCATTTGTCGAAGTTATCGAGCTTCAAATTTAGAACAATCACACATTTTGAGTGTTTGAGCACATAATGCATTATTTTTTTTCGAAATTCAACAAGACGCAATCATGATGTGTTTTGTCATCTTAAAGATCTCGTCGAGCTGATTAATTTGACTCTCTGTTTAAGACATTTGGTCGTCATTTGTCGAAGTTATCGAGCTTCAAATTTAGAACAATCACACATTTTGAGTGTTTGAGCACATAAAGTCCTATTTTTCTCTGAAATTCAACAAGATGCAATCATGATGTGTTTTGCCATCTTAAAGATCTCGTCGAGTTGATTAATTTGACATTCTGTTTAAGACATTTGGTCGTCATTTGTCGAAGTTATCGAACTTCAAATTTAGAACAATCACACATTTTGAGTGTTTGAGCACATAAAGTCCTATTTTTCTCTGAAGTTCAACAAGATGCAATTATGATGTGTTTTGTCATCTTAAAGATCTCGTCGAGCTGATTAATTTGACTCTCTGTTTAAGACATTTAGTCGTCATTTGTCGAAGTTATCAAGCTTCAAATTTAGAACAATCACACATTTTGAGTGTTTGAGCACATAAAGTCCTATTTTTCTCTGAAGTTCAACAAGATGCAATTATGATGTGTTTTGTCATCTTAAAGATCTCGTCGAGCTGATTAATTTGACTCTCTGTTTAAGACATTTGGTCGTCATTTGTCGAAGTTATCAAGCTTCAAATTTAGAACAATCACACATTTTGAGTGTTTGAGCACATAAAGTCCTATTTTTCTCTGAAGTTCAACAAGATGCAATTATGATGTGTTTTGTCATCTTAAAGATCTCGTCGAGCTGATTAATTTGACTCTCTGTTTAAGACATTTAGTCGTCATTTGTCGAAGTTATCGAGCTCCAAATTTAGAACAATCACACATTTTGAGTGTTTGAGCACATAAAGTACTATTTTTCTTGGAAATTCAACAAGATGCAATCATGATGTGTTTTGCCATCTTAAAGATCTCGTCGAGTTGATTAATTTGACACTCTGTTTAAGACATTTGGTCGTCACTTGTCGAAGTTATCGAACATCAAATTTAGAACAATCACACATTTTGGGTGTTTGAGCACATAAAGTCCTATTTTTCTTGGAAATTCAACAAGATGCAATCATGATGTGTTTTGTCATCTTAAAGATCTCGTCGAGCTGATTAATTTGACTCTCTGTTTAAGACATTTGGTCGTCATTTGTCGAAGTTTTCGAGCTTCAAATTTAGAACAATCACACATTTTTTGTGTTTGAGCACATAAAGTACTATTTTTCTTGGAAATTCAACAAGATGCAATCATGATGTGTTTTGCCATCTTAAAGATCTCGTCGAGTTGATTAATTTGACACTCTGTTTAAGATATTTGGTCGTCATTTGTCGAAGTTTTCGAGCTTCAAATTTAGAACAATCACACATTTTGAGTGTTTGAGCACATAAAGCATTATTTTTTTTTGAAATTCAACAAGACGCAATGATGATGTGTTTTGTCATCTTAAAGATCTCGTCGAGTTGATTAATTTGACATTCTGTTTAAGACATTTGGTCGTCATTTGTCGAAGTTATCGAGCTTCAAATTTAGAACAATCACACATTTTGAGTGTTTGAGCACATAAAGTCCTATTTTTCTCTGAAATTCAACAAGATGCAATCATGATGTGTTTTGCCATCTTAAAGATCTCGTCGAGTTGATTAATTTGACATTCTGTTTAAGACATTTGGTCGTCATTTGTCGAAGTTATCGAACTTCAAATTTAGAACAATCACACATTTTGAGTGTTTGAGCACATAAAGTACTATTTTTCTTGGAAATTCAACAAGATGCAATCATGATGTGTTTTGTCATCTTAAAGATCTCGTCGAGCTGATTAATTTGACTCTCTGTTTAAGACATTTGGTCGTCATTTGTCGAAGTTATCGAGCTTCAAATTTAGAACAATCACACATTTTGAGTGTTTGAGCACATAATGCATTATTTTTTTTCGAAATTCAACAAGACGCAATCATGATGTGTTTTGTCATCTTAAAGATCTCGTCGAGCTGATTAATTTGACTCTCTGTTTAAGACATTTGGTCGTCATTTGTCGAAGTTATCGAGCTTCAAATTTAGAACAATCACACATTTTGAGTGTTTGAGCACATAAAGCATTATTTTTTTTTGAAATTCAACAAGATGCAGTTATGATGTGTTTTGTCATCTTAAAGATCTCGTCGAGCTGATTAACTTGACTCTCTGTTTAAGACATTTGTTCGTCATTTGTCGAAGTTATCGAGCTCCAAATTTAGAACAATCACACATTTTGAGTGTTTGAGCACATAAAGTCCTATTTTTCTCTGAAATTCAACAAGATGCAATCATGATGTGTTTTGCCATCTTAAAGATCTCGTCGAGTTGATTAATTTGACTCTCTGTTTAAGACATTTGGTCGTCATTTGTCGAAGTTATCAAGCTTCAAATTTAGAACAATCACACATTTTGAGTGTTTGAGCACATAAAGTCCTATTTTTCTCTGAAGTTCAACAAGATGCAATTATGATGTGTTTTGTCATCTTAAAGATCTCGTCGAGCTGATTAATTTGACTCTCTGTTTAAAACATTTGGTCGTCATTTGTCGAAGTTTTCGAGCTTCAAATTTAGAACAATCACATATTTTGAGTGTTTGAGCACATAAAGTACTATTTTTCTTGGAAATTCAACAAGATGCAATCATGATGTGTTTTGTCATCTTAAAGATCTCGTCGAGTTGATTAATGTGACTCTCTGTTTAAGACATTTGGTCGTCATTTGTCGAAGTTATCGAGCTTCAAATTTAGAACAATCACACATTTTGAGTGTTTGAGCACATAAAGTTCTATTTTTCTCTGAAATTCAACAAGATGCAATCATGATGTATTTTGTCATCTTAAAGATCACGTCGAGCTGATTAATTTGACTCTCTGTTTAAGACATTTGGTCGTCATTTGTCGAAGTTATCGAACATCAAATTTAGAACAATCACACATTTTGGGTGTTTGAGCACATAAAGTCCTATTTTTCTCTGAAATTCAACAAGATGCAATCATGATGTATTTTGTCATCTTAAAGATCACGTCGAGCTGATTAATTTGACTCTCTGTTTAAGACATTTGGTCGTCATTTGTCGAAGTTATCGAACTTCAAATTTAGAACAATCACACATTTTGAGTGTTTGAGCACATAAAGTACTATTTTTCTTGGAAATTCAACAAGATGCAATCATGATGTGTTTTGCCATCTTAAAGATCTCGTCGAGTTGATTAATTTGACATTCTGTTTAAGACATTTGGTGGTCATTTGTCGAAGTTATCGAACTTCAAATTTAGAACAATCACACATTTTGAGTGTTTGAGCACATAAAGTACTATTTTTCTTGGAAATTCAACAAGATGCAATCATGATGTGTTTTGTCATCTTAAAGATCTCGTCGAGTTGATTAATTTGACATTCTGTTTAAGACATTTGGTCGTCATTTGTCGAAGTTATCGACCTCCAAATTTAAAACAATCACACATTTTGAGTGTTTGAGCACATAAAGTCCTATTTTTCTTGGAAATTCAACAAGATGCAATCATGATGTGTTTTGTCATCTTAAAGATCTCGTCGAGCTGATTAATTTGACTCTCTGTTTAAGACATTTGGTCGTCATTTGTCGAAGTTATCGAGCTTCAAATTTAGAACAATCACACATTTTGAGTGTTTGAGCACATAAAGCATTATTTTTTTTTGAAATTCAACAAGATGCAGTTATGATGTGTTTTGTCATCTTAAAGATCTCGTCGAGCTGATTAACTTGACTCTCTGTTTAAGACATTTGTTCGTCATTTGTCGAAGTTATCGAGCTCCAAATTTAGAACAATCACACATTTTGAGTGTTTGAGCACATAAAGTCCTATTTTTCTCTGAAATTCAACAAGATGCAATCATGATGTGTTTTGCCATCTTAAAGATCTCGTCGAGTTGATTAATTTGACTCTCTGTTTAAGACATTTGGTCGTCATTTGTCGAAGTTATCAAGCTTCAAATTTAGAACAATCACACATTTTGAGTGTTTGAGCACATAAAGTCCTATTTTTCTCTGAAGTTCAACAAGATGCAATTATGATGTGTTTTGTCATCTTAAAGATCTCGTCGAGCTGATTAATTTGACTCTCTGTTTAAGACATTTGGTCGTCATTTGTCGAAGTTTTCGAGCTTCAAATTTAGAACAATCACATATTTTGAGTGTTTGAGCACATAAAGTACTATTTTTCTTGGAAATTCAACAAGATGCAATCATGATGTGTTTTGTCATCTTAAAGATCTCGTCGAGTTGATTAATGTGACTCTCTGTTTAAGACATTTGGTCGTCATTTGTCGAAGTTATCGAACATCAAATTTAGAACAATCACACATTTTGGGTGTTTGAGCACATAAAGTTCTATTTTTCTCTGAAATTCAACAAGATGCAATCATGATGTATTTTGTCATCTTAAAGATCACGTCGAGCTGATTAATTTGACTCTCTGTTTAAGACATTTGGTCGTCATTTGTCGAAGTTATCGAACTTCAAATTTAGAACAATCACACATTTTGAGTGTTTGAGCACATAAAGTACTATTTTTCTTGGAAATTCAACAAGATGCAATCATGATGTGTTTTGTCATCTTAAAGATCTCGTCGAGCTGATTAATTTGACTCTCTGTTTAAGACATTTGGTCGTCATTTGTCGAAGTTATCGAGCTTCAAATTTAGAACAATCACACATTTTGAGTGTTTGAGCACATAATGCATTATTTTTTTTCGAAATTCAACAAGACGCAATCATGATGTGTTTTGTCATCTTAAAGATCTCGTCGAGCTGATTAATTTGACTCTCTGTTTAAGACATTTGGTCGTCATTTGTCGAAGTTATCGAACTTCAAATTTAGAACAATCACACATTTTGAGTGTTTGAGCAGATAAAGTCCTATTTTTCTCTGAAATTCAACAAGATGCAATCATGATGTGTTTTGCCATCTTAAAGATCTCGTCGAGTTGATTAATTTGACATTCTGTTTAAGACATTTGGTCGTCATTTGTCGAAGTTATCGAACTTCAAATTTAGAACAATCACACATTTTGAGTGTTTGAGCACATAAAGTACTATTTTTCTTGGAAATTCAACAAGATGCAATCATGATGTGTTTTGCCATCTTAAAGATCTCGTCGAGTTGATTAATTTGACATTCTGTTTAAGACATTTGGTCGTCATTTGTCGAAGTTATCGAACTTCAAATTTAGAACAATCACACATTTTGAGTGTTTGAGCACATAAAGTACTATTTTTCTTGGAAATTCAACAAGATGCAATCATGATGTGTTTTGTCATCTTAAAGATCTCGTCGAGTTGATTAATTTGACATTCTGTTTAAGACATTTGGTCGTCATTTGTCGAAGTTATCGACCTCCAAATTTAAAACAATCACACATTTTGAGTGTTTGAGCACATAAAGTCCTATTTTTCTTGGAAATTCAACAAGATGCAATCATGATGTGTTTTGTCATCTTAAAGATCTCGTCGAGCTGATTAATTTGACTCTCTGTTTAAGACATTTGGTCGTCATTTGTCGAAGTTATCGAGCTTCAAATTTAGAACAATCACACATTTTGAGTGTTTGAGCACATAAAGCATTATTTTTTTTTGAAATTCAACAAGATGCAGTTATGATGTGTTTTGTCATCTTAAAGATCTCGTCGAGCTGATTAACTTGACTCTCTGTTTAAGACATTTGTTCGTCATTTGTCGAAGTTATCGAGCTCCAAATTTAGAACAATCACACATTTTGAGTGTTTGAGCACATAAAGTCCTATTTTTCTCTGAAATTCAACAAGATGCAATCATGATGTGTTTTGCCATCTTAAAGATCTCGTCGAGTTGATTAATTTGACTCTCTGTTTAAGACATTTGGTCGTCATTTGTCGAAGTTATCAAGCTTCAAATTTAGAACAATCACACATTTTGAGTGTTTGAGCACATAAAGTCCTATTTTTCTCTGAAGTTCAACAAGATGCAATTATGATGTGTTTTGTCATCTTAAAGATCTCGTCGAGCTGATTAATTTGACTCTCTGTTTAAGACATTTGGTCGTCATTTGTCGAAGTTTTCGAGCTTCAAATTTAGAACAATCACATATTTTGAGTGTTTGAGCACATAAAGTACTATTTTTCTTGGAAATTCAACAAGATGCAATCATGATGTGTTTTGTCATCTTAAAGATCTCGTCGAGTTGATTAATGTGACTCTCTGTTTAAGACATTTGGTCGTCATTTGTCGAAGTTATCGAACATCAAATTTAGAACAATCACACATTTTGGGTGTTTGAGCACATAAAGTTCTATTTTTCTCTGAAATTCAACAAGATGCAATCATGATGTATTTTGTCATCTTAAAGATCACGTCGAGCTGATTAATTTGACTCTCTGTTTAAGACATTTGGTCGTCATTTGTCGAAGTTATCGAACTTCAAATTTAGAACAATCACACATTTTGAGTGTTTGAGCACATAAAGTACTATTTTTCTTGGAAATTCAACAAGATGCAATCATGATGTGTTTTGTCATCTTAAAGATCTCGTCGAGCTGATTAATTTGACTCTCTGTTTAAGACATTTGGTCGTCATTTGTCGAAGTTATCGAGCTTCAAATTTAGAACAATCACACATTTTGAGTGTTTGAGCACATAATGCATTATTTTTTTTCGAAATTCAACAAGACGCAATCATGATGTGTTTTGTCATCTTAAAGATCTCGTCGAGCTGATTAATTTGACTCTCTGTTTAAGACATTTGGTCGTCATTTGTCGAAGTTATCGAGCTTCAAATTTAGAACAATCACACATTTTGAGTGTTTGAGCACATAAAGTCCTATTTTTCTCTGAAATTCAACAAGATGCAATCATGATGTGTTTTGCCATCTTAAAGATCTCGTCGAGTTGATTAATTTGACATTCTGTTTAAGACATTTGGTCGTCATTTGTCGAAGTTATCGAACTTCAAATTTAGAACAATCACACATTTTGAGTGTTTGAGCACATAAAGTACTATTTTTCTTGGAAATTCAACAAGATGCAATCATGATGTGTTTTGTCATCTTAAAGATCTCGTCGAGCTGATTAATTTGACTCTCTGTTTAAGACATTTGGTCGTCATTTGTCGAAGTTATCAAGCTTCAAATTTAGAACAATCACACATTTTGAGTGTTTGAGCACATAAAGTCCTATTTTTCTCTGAAGTTCAACAAGATGCAATTATGATGTGTTTTGTCATCTTAAAGATCTCGTCGAGCTGATTAATTTGACTCTCTGTTTAAGACATTTAGTCGTCATTTGTCGAAGTTATCGAGCTCCAAATTTAGAACAATCACACATTTTGAGTGTTTGAGCACATAAAGTACTATTTTTCTTGGAAATTCAACAAGATGCAATCATGATGTGTTTTGCCATCTTAAAGATCTCGTCGAGTTGATTAATTTGACACTCTGTTTAAGACATTTGGTCGTCACTTGTCGAAGTTATCGAACATCAAATTTAGAACAATCACACATTTTGGGTGTTTGAGCACATAAAGTCCTATTTTTCTTGGAAATTCAACAAGATGCAATCATGATGTGTTTTGTCATCTTAAAGATCTCGTCGAGCTGATTAATTTGACTCTCTGTTTAAGACATTTGGTCGTCATTTGTCGAAGTTTTCGAGCTTCAAATTTAGAACAATCACACATTTTTTGTGTTTGAGCACATAAAGTACTATTTTTCTTGGAAATTCAACAAGATGCAATCATGATGTGTTTTGCCATCTTAAAGATCTCGTCGAGTTGATTAATTTGACACTCTGTTTAAGATATTTGGTCGTCATTTGTCGAAGTTTTCGAGCTTCAAATTTAGAACAATCACACATTTTGAGTGTTTGAGCACATAAAGCATTATTTTTTTTTGAAATTCAACAAGACGCAATGATGATGTGTTTTGTCATCTTAAAGATCTCGTCGAGTTGATTAATTTGACATTCTGTTTAAGACATTTGGTCGTCATTTGTCGAAGTTATCGAGCTTCAAATTTAGAACAATCACACATTTTGAGTGTTTGAGCACATAAAGTCCTATTTTTCTCTGAAATTCAACAAGATGCAATCATGATGTGTTTTGCCATCTTAAAGATCTCGTCGAGTTGATTAATTTGACATTCTGTTTAAGACATTTGGTCGTCATTTGTCGAAGTTATCGAACTTCAAATTTAGAACAATCACACATTTTGAGTGTTTGAGCACATAAAGTACTATTTTTCTTGGAAATTCAACAAGATGCAATCATGATGTGTTTTGTCATCTTAAAGATCTCGTCGAGCTGATTAATTTGACTCTCTGTTTAAGACATTTGGTCGTCATTTGTCGAAGTTATCGAGCTTCAAATTTAGAACAATCACACATTTTGAGTGTTTGAGCACATAATGCATTATTTTTTTTCGAAATTCAACAAGACGCAATCATGATGTGTTTTGTCATCTTAAAGATCTCGTCGAGCTGATTAATTTGACTCTCTGTTTAAGACATTTGGTCGTCATTTGTCGAAGTTATCGAGCTTCAAATTTAGAACAATCACACATTTTGAGTGTTTGAGCACATAAAGCATTATTTTTTTTTGAAATTCAACAAGATGCAGTTATGATGTGTTTTGTCATCTTAAAGATCTCGTCGAGCTGATTAACGTGACTCTCTGTTTAAGACATTTGTTCGTCATTTGTCGAAGTTATCGAGCTCCAAATTTAGAACAATCACACATTTTGAGTGTTTGAGCACATAAAGTCCTATTTTTCTCTGAAATTCAACAAGATGCAATCATGATGTGTTTTGCCATCTTAAAGATCTCGTCGAGTTGATTAATTTGACTCTCTGTTTAAGACATTTGGTCGTCATTTGTCGAAGTTATCAAGCTTCAAATTTAGAACAATCACACATTTTGAGTGTTTGAGCACATAAAGTCCTATTTTTCTCTGAAGTTCAACAAGATGCAATTATGATGTGTTTTGTCATCTTAAAGATCTCGTCGAGCTGATTAATTTGACTCTCTGTTTAAGACATTTGGTCGTCATTTGTCGAAGTTTTCGAGCTTCAAATTTAGAACAATCACATATTTTGAGTGTTTGAGCACATAAAGTACTATTTTTCTTGGAAATTCAACAAGATGCAATCATGATGTGTTTTGTCATCTTAAAGATCTCGTCGAGTTGATTAATGTGACTCTCTGTTTAAGACATTTGGTCGTCATTTGTCGAAGTTATCGAACTTCAAATTTAGAACAATCACACATTTTGAGTGTTTGAGCACATAAAGTCCTATTTTTCTCTGAAGTTCAACAAGATGCAATTATGATGTGTTTTGTCATCTTAAAGATCTCGTCGAGCTGATTAATTTGACTCTCTGTTTAAGACATTTAGTCGTCATTTGTCGAAGTTATCGAGCTCCAAATTTAGAACAATCACACATTTTGAGTGTTTGAGCACATAAAGTACTATTTTTCTTGGAAATTCAACAAGATGCAATCATGATGTGTTTTGCCATCTTAAAGATCTCGTCGAGTTGATTAATTTGACACTCTGTTTAAGACATTTGGTCGTCACTTGTCGAAGTTATCGAACATCAAATTTAGAACAATCACACATTTTGGGTGTTTGAGCACATAAAGTCCTATTTTTCTTGGAAATTCAACAAGATGCAATCATGATGTGTTTTGTCATCTTAAAGATCTCGTCGAGCTGATTAATTTGACTCTCTGTTTAAGACATTTGGTCGTCATTTGTCGAAGTTTTCGAGCTTCAAATTTAGAACAATCACACATTTTTTGTGTTTGAGCACATAAAGTACTATTTTTCTTGGAAATTCAACAAGATGCAATCATGATGTGTTTTGCCATCTTAAAGATCTCGTCGAGTTGATTAATTTGACACTCTGTTTAAGATATTTGGTCGTCATTTGTCGAAGTTTTCGAGCTTCAAATTTAGAACAATCACACATTTTGAGTGTTTGAGCACATAAAGCATTATTTTTTTTTGAAATTCAACAAGACGCAATGATGATGTGTTTTGTCATCTTAAAGATCTCGTCGAGTTGATTAATTTGACATTCTGTTTAAGACATTTGGTCGTCATTTGTCGAAGTTATCGAGCTTCAAATTTAGAACAATCACACATTTTGAGTGTTTGAGCACATAAAGTCCTATTTTTCTCTGAAATTCAACAAGATGCAATCATGATGTGTTTTGCCATCTTAAAGATCTCGTCGAGTTGATTAATTTGACATTCTGTTTAAGACATTTGGTCGTCATTTGTCGAAGTTATCGAACTTCAAATTTAGAACAATCACACATTTTGAGTGTTTGAGCACATAAAGTACTATTTTTCTTGGAAATTCAACAAGATGCAATCATGATGTGTTTTGTCATCTTAAAGATCTCGTCGAGCTGATTAATTTGACTCTCTGTTTAAGACATTTGGTCGTCATTTGTCGAAGTTATCGAGCTTCAAATTTAGAACAATCACACATTTTGAGTGTTTGAGCACATAATGCATTATTTTTTTTCGAAATTCAACAAGACGCAATCATGATGTGTTTTGTCATCTTAAAGATCTCGTCGAGCTGATTAATTTGACTCTCTGTTTAAGACATTTGGTCGTCATTTGTCGAAGTTATCGAGCTTCAAATTTAGAACAATCACACATTTTGAGTGTTTGAGCACATAAAGCATTATTTTTTTTTGAAATTCAACAAGATGCAGTTATGATGTGTTTTGTCATCTTAAAGATCTCGTCGAGCTGATTAACTTGACTCTCTGTTTAAGACATTTGTTCGTCATTTGTCGAAGTTATCGAGCTCCAAATTTAGAACAATCACACATTTTGAGTGTTTGAGCACATAAAGTCCTATTTTTCTCTGAAATTCAACAAGATGCAATCATGATGTATTTTGTCATCTTAAAGATCACGTCGAGCTGATTAATTTGACTCTCTGTTTAAGACATTTGGTCGTCATTTGTCGAAGTTATCGAACATCAAATTTAGAACAATCACACATTTTGGGTGTTTGAGCACATAAAGTCCTATTTTTCTCTGAAATTCAACAAGATGCAATCATGATGTATTTTGTCATCTTAAAGATCACGTCGAGCTGATTAATTTGACTCTCTGTTTAAGACATTTGGTCGTCATTTGTCGAAGTTATCGAACTTCAAATTTAGAACAATCACACATTTTGAGTGTTTGAGCACATAAAGTACTATTTTTCTTGGAAATTCAACAAGATGCAATCATGATGTGTTTTGCCATCTTAAAGATCTCGTCGAGTTGATTAATTTGACATTCTGTTTAAGACATTTGGTGGTCATTTGTCGAAGTTATCGAACTTCAAATTTAGAACAATCACACATTTTGAGTGTTTGAGCACATAAAGTACTATTTTTCTTGGAAATTCAACAAGATGCAATCATGATGTGTTTTGTCATCTTAAAGATCTCGTCGAGTTGATTAATGTGACACTCTGTTTAAGACATTTGGTCGTCATTTGTCGAAGTTATCGACCTCCAAATTTAAAACAATCACACATTTTGAGTGTTTGAGCACATAAAGTACTATTTTTCTTGGAAATTCAACAAGATGCAATCATGATGTGTTTTGTCATCTTAAAGATCTCGTCGAGCTGATTAATTTGACTCTCTGTTTAAGACATTTGGTTGTCATTTGTCGAAGTTTTCGAGCTTCAAATTTAGAACAATCACACATTTTTTGTGTTTGAGCACATAAAGTACTATTTTTCTTGGAAATTCAACAAGATGCAATCATGATGTGTTTTGCCATCTTAAAGATCTCGTCGAGTTGATTAATTTGACACTCTGTTTAAGATATTTGGTCGTCATTTGTCGAAGTTTTCGAGCTTCAAATTTAGAACAATCACACATTTTGAGTGTTTGAGCACATAAAGCATTATTTTTTTTTGAAATTCAACAAGACGCAATGATGATGTGTTTTGTCATCTTAAAGATCTCGTCGAGTTGATTAATTTGACATTCTGTTTAAGACATTTGGTCGTCATTTGTCGAAGTTATCGAGCTTCAAATTTAGAACAATCACACATTTTGAGTGTTTGAGCACATAAAGTCCTATTTTTCTCTGAAATTCAACAAGATGCAATCATGATGTGTTTTGCCATCTTAAAGATCTCGTCGAGTTGATTAATTTGACATTCTGTTTAAGACATTTGGTCGTCATTTGTCGAAGTTATCGAACTTCAAATTTAGAACAATCACACATTTTGAGTGTTTGAGCACATAAAGTAGTATTTTTCTTGGAAATTCAACAAGATGCAATCATGATGTGTTTTGTCATCTTAAAGATCTCGTCGAGCTGATTAATTTGACTCTCTGTTTAAGACATTTGGTCGTCATTTGTCGAAGTTATCGAGCTTCAAATTTAGAACAATCACACATTTTGAGTGTTTGAGCACATAATGCATTATTTTTTTTCGAAATTCAACAAGACGCAATCATGATGTGTTTTGTCATCTTAAAGATCTCGTCGAGCTGATTAATTTGACTCTCTGTTTAAGACATTTGGTCGTCATTTGTCGAAGTTATCGAGCTTCAAATTTAGAACAATCACACATTTTGAGTGTTTGAGCACATAAAGTCCTATTTTTCTCTGAAATTCAACAAGATGCAATCATGATGTGTTTTGCCATCTTAAAGATCTCGTCGAGTTGATTAATTTGACATTCTGTTTAAGACATTTGGTCGTCATTTGTCGAAGTTATCGAACTTCAAATTTAGAACAATCACACATTTTGAGTGTTTGAGCACATAAAGTACTATTTTTCTTGGAAATTCAACAAGATGCAATCATGATGTGTTTTGCCATCTTAAAGATCTCGTCGAGTTGATTAATTTGACACTCTGTTTAAGATATTTGGTCGTCATTTGTCGAAGTTTTCGAGCTTCAAATTTAGAACAATCACACATTTTGAGTGTTTGAGCACATAAAGCATTATTTTTTTTTGAAATTCAACAAGACGCAATGATGATGTGTTTTGTCATCTTAAAGATCTCGTCGAGTTGATTAATTTGACATTCTGTTTAAGACATTTGGTCGTCATTTGTCGAAGTTATCGAGCTTCAAATTTAGAACAATCACACATTTTGAGTGTTTGAGCACATAAAGTCCTATTTTTCTCTGAAATTCAACAAGATGCAATCATGATGTGTTTTGCCATCTTAAAGATCTCGTCGAGTTGATTAATTTGACATTCTGTTTAAGACATTTGGTCGTCATTTGTCGAAGTTATCGAACTTCAAATTTAGAACAATCACACATTTTGAGTGTTTGAGCACATAAAGTACTATTTTTCTTGGAAATTCAACAAGATGCAATCATGATGTGTTTTGTCATCTTAAAGATCTCGTCGAGCTGATTAATTTGACTCTCTGTTTAAGACATTTGGTCGTCATTTGTCGAAGTTATCGAGCTTCAAATTTAGAACAATCACACATTTTGAGTGTTTGAGCACATAATGCATTATTTTTTTTCGAAATTCAACAAGACGCAATCATGATGTGTTTTGTCATCTTAAAGATCTCGTCGAGCTGATTAATTTGACTCTCTGTTTAAGACATTTGGTCGTCATTTGTCGAAGTTATCGAGCTTCAAATTTAGAACAATCACACATTTTGAGTGTTTGAGCACATAAAGCATTATTTTTTTTTGAAATTCAACAAGATGCAGTTATGATGTGTTTTGTCATCTTAAAGATCTCGTCGAGCTGATTAACTTGACTCTCTGTTTAAGACATTTGTTCGTCATTTGTCGAAGTTATCGAGCTCCAAATTTAGAACAATCACAAATTTTGAGTGTTTGAGCACATAAAGTCCTATTTTTCTCTGAAATTCAACAAGATGCAATCATGATGTGTTTTGCCATCTTAAAGATCTCGTCGAGTTGATTAATTTGACATTCTGTTTAAGACATTTGGTCGTCATTTGTCGAAGTTATCGAACTTCAAATTTAGAACAATCACACATTTTGAGTGTTTGAGCACATAAAGTACTATTTTTCTTGGAAATTCAACAAGATGCAATCATGATGTGTTTTGTCATCTTAAAGATCTCGTCGAGCTGATTAATTTGACTCTCTGTTTAAGACATTTGGTCGTCATTTGTCGAAGTTATCAAGCTTCAAATTTAGAACAATCACACATTTTGAGTGTTTGAGCACATAAAGTCCTATTTTTCTCTGAAGTTCAACAAGATGCAATTATGATGTGTTTTGTCATCTTAAAGATCTCGTCGAGCTGATTAATTTGACTCTCTGTTTAAGACATTTAGTCGTCATTTGTCGAAGTTATCGAGCTCCAAATTTAGAACAATCACACATTTTGAGTGTTTGAGCACATAAAGTACTATTTTTCTTGGAAATTCAACAAGATGCAATCATGATGTGTTTTGCCATCTTAAAGATCTCGTCGAGTTGATTAATTTGACACTCTGTTTAAGACATTTGGTCGTCACTTGTCGAAGTTATCGAACATCAAATTTAGAACAATCACACATTTTGGGTGTTTGAGCACATAAAGTCCTATTTTTCTCTGAAATTCAACAAGATGCAATCATGATGTATTTTGTCATCTTAAAGATCACGTCGAGCTGATTAATTTGACTCTCTGTTTAAGACATTTGGTCGTCATTTGTCGAAGTTATCGAACATCAAATTTAGAACAATCACACATTTTGGGTGTTTGAGCACATAAAGTCCTATTTTTCTCTGAAATTCAACAAGATGCAATCATGATGTATTTTGTCATCTTAAAGATCACGTCGAGCTGATTAATTTGACTCTCTGTTTAAGACATTTGGTCGTCATTTGTCGAAGTTATCGAACTTCAAATTTAGAACAATCACACATTTTGAGTGTTTGAGCACATAAAGTACTATTTTTCTTGGAAATTCAACAAGATGCAATCATGATGTGTTTTGCCATCTTAAAGATCTCGTCGAGTTGATTAATTTGACATTCTGTTTAAGACATTTGGTGGTCATTTGTCGAAGTTATCGAACTTCAAATTTAGAACAATCACACATTTTGAGTGTTTGAGCACATAAAGTACTATTTTTCTTGGAAATTCAACAAGATGCAATCATGATGTGTTTTGTCATCTTAAAGATCTCGTCGAGTTGATTAATGTGACACTCTGTTTAAGACATTTGGTCGTCATTTGTCGAAGTTATCGACCTCCAAATTTAAAACAATCACACATTTTGAGTGTTTGAGCACATAAAGTACTATTTTTCTTGGAAATTCAACAAGATGCAATCATGATGTGTTTTGTCATCTTAAAGATCTCGTCGAGCTGATTAATTTGACTCTCTGTTTAAGACATTTGGTCGTCATTTGTCGAAGTTTTCGAGCTTCAAATTTAGAACAATCACACATTTTTTGTGTTTGAGCACATAAAGTACTATTTTTCTTGGAAATTCAACAAGATGCAATCATGATGTGTTTTGCCATCTTAAAGATCTCGTCGAGTTGATTAATTTGACACTCTGTTTAAGATATTTGGTCGTCATTTGTCGAAGTTTTCGAGCTTCAAATTTAGAACAATCACACATTTTGAGTGTTTGAGCACATAAAGCATTATTTTTTTTTGAAATTCAACAAGACGCAATGATGATGTGTTTTGTCATCTTAAAGATCTCGTCGAGTTGATTAATTTGACATTCTGTTTAAGACATTTGGTCGTCATTTGTCGAAGTTATCGAGCTTCAAATTTAGAACAATCACACATTTTGAGTGTTTGAGCACATAAAGTCCTATTTTTCTCTGAAATTCAACAAGATGCAATCATGATGTGTTTTGCCATCTTAAAGATCTCGTCGAGTTGATTAATTTGACATTCTGTTTAAGACATTTGGTCGTCATTTGTCGAAGTTATCGAACTTCAAATTTAGAACAATCACACATTTTGAGTGTTTGAGCACATAAAGTAGTATTTTTCTTGGAAATTCAACAAGATGCAATCATGATGTGTTTTGTCATCTTAAAGATCTCGTCGAGCTGATTAATTTGACTCTCTGTTTAAGACATTTGGTCGTCATTTGTCGAAGTTATCGAGCTTCAAATTTAGAACAATCACACATTTTGAGTGTTTGAGCACATAATGCATTATTTTTTTTCGAAATTCAACAAGACGCAATCATGATGTGTTTTGTCATCTTAAAGATCTCGTCGAGCTGATTAATTTGACTCTCTGTTTAAGACATTTGGTCGTCATTTGTCGAAGTTATCGAGCTTCAAATTTAGAACAATCACACATTTTGAGTGTTTGAGCACATAAAGCATTATTTTTTTTTGAAATTCAACAAGATGCAGTTATGATGTGTTTTGTCATCTTAAAGATCTCGTCGAGCTGATTAACTTGACTCTCTGTTTAAGACATTTGTTCGTCATTTGTCGAAGTTATCGAGCTCCAAATTTAGAACAATCACACATTTTGAGTGTTTGAGCACATAAAGTCCTATTTTTCTCTGAAATTCAACAAGATGCAATCATGATGTGTTTTGCCATCTTAAAGATCTCGTCGAGTTGATTAATTTGACCCTCTGTTTAAGACATTTGGTCGTCATTTGTCGAAGTTATCAAGCTTCAAATTTAGAACAATCACACATTTTGAGTGTTTGAGCACATAAAGTCCTATTTTTCTCTGAAGTTCAACAAGATGCAATTATGATGTGTTTTGTCATCTTAAAGATCTCGTCGAGCTGATTAATTTGACTCTCTGTTTAAGACATTTGGTCGTCATTTGTCGAAGTTTTCGAGCTTCAAATTTAGAACAATCACATATTTTGAGTGTTTGAGCACATAAAGTACTATTTTTCTTGGAAATTCAACAAGATGCAATCATGATGTGTTTTGTCATCTTAAAGATCTCGTCGAGTTGATTAATGTGACTCTCTGTTTAAGACATTTGGTCGTCATTTGTCGAAGTTATCGAACATCAAATTTAGAACAATCACACATTTTGGGTGTTTGAGCACATAAAGTTCTATTTTTCTCTGAAATTCAACAAGATGCAATCATGATGTATTTTGTCATCTTAAAGATCACGTCGAGCTGATTAATTTGACTCTCTGTTTAAGACATTTGGTCGTCATTTGTCGAAGTTATCGAACTTCAAATTTAGAACAATCACACATTTTGAGTGTTTGAGCACATAAAGTACTATTTTTCTTGGAAATTCAACAAGATGCAATCATGATGTGTTTTGTCATCTTAAAGATCTCGTCGAGCTGATTAATTTGACTCTCTGTTTAAGACATTTGGTCGTCATTTGTCGAAGTTATCGAGCTTCAAATTTAGAACAATCACACATTTTGAGTGTTTGAGCACATAATGCATTATTTTTTTTCGAAATTCAACAAGACGCAATCATGATGTGTTTTGTCATCTTAAAGATCTCGTCGAGCTGATTAATTTGACTCTCTGTTTAAGACATTTGGTCGTCATTTGTCGAAGTTATCGAGCTTCAAATTTAGAACAATCACACATTTTGAGTGTTTGAGCACATAAAGTCCTATTTTTCTCTGAAATTCAACAAGATGCAATCATGATGTGTTTTGCCATCTTAAAGATCTCGTCGAGTTGATTAATTTGACATTCTGTTTAAGACATTTGGTCGTCATTTGTCGAAGTTATCGAACTTCAAATTTAGAACAATCACACATTTTGAGTGTTTGAGCACATAAAGTACTATTTTTCTTGGAAATTCAACAAGATGCAATCATGATGTGTTTTGTCATCTTAAAGATCTCGTCGAGCTGATTAATTTGACTCTCTGTTTAAGACATTTGGTCGTCATTTGTCGAAGTTATCAAGCTTCAAATTTAGAACAATCACACATTTTGAGTGTTTGAGCACATAAAGTCCTATTTTTCTCTGAAGTTCAACAAGATGCAATTATGATGTGTTTTGTCATCTTAAAGATCTCGTCGAGCTGATTAATTTGACTCTCTGTTTAAGACATTTGGTCGTCATTTGTCGAAGTTATCGAGCTCCAAATTTAGAACAATCACACATTTTGAGTGTTTGAGCACATAAAGTACTATTTTTCTTGGAAATTCAACAAGATGCAATCATGATGTGTTTTGCCATCTTAAAGATCTCGTTGAGTTGATTAATTTGACACTCTGTTTAAGACATTTGGTCGTCACTTGTCGAAGTTATCGAACATCAAATTTAGAACAATCACACATTTTGGGTGTTTGAGCACATAAAGTCCTATTTTTCTCTGAAATTCAACAACATGCAATCATGATGTATTTTGTCATCTTAAAGATCACGTCGAGCTGATTAATTTGACTCTCTGTTTAAGACATTTGGTCGTCATTTGTCGAAGTTATCGAACATCAAATTTAGAACAATCACACATTTTGGGTGTTTGAGCACATAAAGTCCTATTTTTCTCTGAAATTCAACAAGATGCAATCATGATGTATTTTGTCATCTTAAAGATCACGTCGAGCTGATTAATTTGACTCTCTGTTTAAGACATTTGGTCGTCATTTGTCGAAGTTATCAAGCTTCAAATTTAGAACAATCACACATTTTGAGTGTTTGAGCACATAAAGTCCTATTTTTCTCTGAAGTTCAACAAGATGCAATTATGATGTGTTTTGTCATCTTAAAGATCTCGTCGAGCTGATTAATTTGACTCTCTGTTTAAGACATTTAGTCGTCATTTGTCGAAGTTATCGAGCTTCAAATTTAGAACAATCACACATTTTGAGTGTTTGAGCACATAAAGTCCTATTTTTCTCTGAAGTTCAACAAGATGCAATTATGATGTGTTTTGTCATCTTAAAAATCTCGTCGAGCTGATTAATTTGACTCTCTGTTTAAGACATTTAGTCGTCATTTGTCGAAGTTATCGAGCTCCAAATTTAGAACAATCACACATTTTGAGTGTTTGAGCACATAAAGTACTATTTTTCTTGGAAATTCAACAAGATGCAATCATGATGTGTTTTGCCATCTTAAAGATCTCGTCGAGTTGATTAATTTGACACTCTGTTTAAGACATTTGGTCGTCACTTGTCGAAGTTATCGAACATCAAATTTAGAACAATCACACATTTTGGGTGTTTGAGCACATAAAGTCCTATTTTTCTCTGAAATTCAACAAGATGCAATCATGATGTATTTTGTCATCTTAAAGATCACGTCGAGCTGATTAATTTGACTCTCTGTTTAAGACATTTGGTCGTCATTTGTCGAAGTTATCGAACATCAAATTTAGAACAATCACACATTTTGGGTGTTTGAGCACATAAAGTCCTATTTTTCTCTGAAATTCAACAAGATGCAATCATGATGTATTTTGTCATCTTAAAGATCACGTCGAGCTGATTAATTTGACTCTCTGTTTAAGACATTTGGTCGTCATTTGTCGAAGTTATCGAACTTCAAATTTAGAACAATCACACATTTTGAGTGTTTGAGCGCATAAAGTACTATTTTTCTTGGAAATTCAACAAGATGCAATCATGATGTGTTTTGCCATCTTAAAGATCTCGTCGAGTTGATTAATTTGACATTCTGTTTAAGACATTTGGTGGTCATTTGTCGAAGTTATCGAACTTCAAATTTAGAACAATCACACATTTTGAGTGTTTGAGCACATAAAGTACTATTTTTCTTGGAAATTCAACAAGATGCAATCATGATGTGTTTTGTCATCTTAAAGATCTCGTCGAGTTGATTAATGTGACACTCTGTTTAAGACATTTGGTCGTCATTTGTCGAAGTTATCGACCTCCAAATTTAAAACAATCACACATTTTGAGTGTTTGAGCACATAAAGTACTATTTTTCTTGGAAATTCAACAAGATGCAATCATGATGTGTTTTGTCATCTTAAAGATCTCGTCGAGCTGATTAATTTGACTCTCTGTTTAAGACATTTGGTCGTCATTTGTCGAAGTTTTCGAGCTTCAAATTTAGAACAATCACACATTTTTTGTGTTTGAGCACATAAAGTACTATTTTTCTTGGAAATTCAACAAGATGCAATCATGATGTGTTTTGCCATCTTAAAGATCTCGTCGAGTTGATTAATTTGACACTCTGTTTAAGATATTTGGTCGTCATTTGTCGAAGTTTTCGAGCTTCAAATTTAGAACAATCACACATTTTGAGTGTTTGAGCACATAAAGCATTATTTTTTTTTGAAATTCAACAAGACGCAATGATGATGTGTTTTGTCATCTTAAAGATCTCGTCGAGTTGATTAATTTGACATTCTGTTTAAGACATTTGGTCGTCATTTGTCGAAGTTATCGAGCTTCAAATTTAGAACAATCACACATTTTGAGTGTTTGAGCACATAAAGTCCTATTTTTCTCTGAAATTCAACAAGATGCAATCATGATGTGTTTTGCCATCTTAAAGATCTCGTCGAGTTGATTAATTTGACATTCTGTTTAAGACATTTGGTCGTCATTTGTCGAAGTTATCGAACTTCAAATTTAGAACAATCACACATTTTGAGTGTTTGAGCACATAAAGTACTATTTTTCTTGGAAATTCAACAAGATGCAATCATGATGTGTTTTGTCATCTTAAAGATCTCGTCGAGCTGATTAATTTGACTCTCTGTTTAAGACATTTGGTCGTCATTTGTCGAAGTTATCGAGCTTCAAATTTAGAACAATCACACATTTTGAGTGTTTGAGCACATAATGCATTATTTTTTTTCGAAATTCAACAAGACGCAATCATGATGTGTTTTGTCATCTTAAAGATCTCGTCGAGCTGATTAATTTGACTCTCTGTTTAAGACATTTGGTCGTCATTTGTCGAAGTTATCGAGCTTCAAATTTAGAACAATCACACATTTTGAGTGTTTGAGCACATAAAGCATTATTTTTTTTTGAAATTCAACAAGATGCAGTTATGATGTGTTTTGTCATCTTAAAGATCTCGTCGAGCTGATTAACTTGACTCTCTGTTTAAGACATTTGTTCGTCATTTGTCGAAGTTATCGAGCTCCAAATTTAGAACAATCACAAATTTTGAGTGTTTGAGCACATAAAGTCCTATTTTTCTCTGAAATTCAACAAGATGCAATCATGATGTGTTTTGCCATCTTAAAGATCTCGTCGAGTTGATTAATTTGACCCTCTGTTTAAGACATTTGGTCGTCATTTGTCGAAGTTATCAAGCTTCAAATTTAGAACAATCACACATTTTGAGTGTTTGAGCACATAAAGTCCTATTTTTCTCTGAAATTCAACAAGATGCAATCATGATGTGTTTTGCCATCTTAAAGATCTCGTCGAGTTGATTAATTTGACATTCTGTTTAAGACATTTGGTCGTCATTTGTCGAAGTTATCGAACTTCAAATTTAGAACAATCACACATTTTGAGTGTTTGAGCACATAAAGTACTATTTTTCTTGGAAATTCAACAAGATGCAATCATGATGTGTTTTGCCATCTTAAAGATCTCGTCGAGTTGATTAATTTGACACTCTGTTTAAGACATTTGGTCGTCACTTGTCGAAGTTATCGAACATCAAATTTAGAACAATCACACATTTTGGGTGTTTGAGCACATAAAGTCCTATTTTTCTCTGAAATTCAACAAGATGCAATCATGATGTATTTTGTCATCTTAAAGATCACGTCGAGCTGATTAATTTGACTCTCTGTTTAAGACATTTGGTCGTCATTTGTCGAAGTTATCGAACTTCAAATTTAGAACAATCACACATTTTGAGTGTTTGAGCACATAAAGTACTATTTTTCTTGGAAATTCAACAAGATGCAATCATGATGTGTTTTGCCATCTTAAAGATCTCGTCGAGTTGATTAATTTGACATTCTGTTTAAGACATTTGGTGGTCATTTGTCGAAGTTATCGAACTTCAAATTTAGAACAATCACACATTTTGAGTGTTTGAGCACATAAAGTACTATTTTTCTTGGAAATTCAACAAGATGCAATCATGATGTGTTTTGTCATCTTAAAGATCTCGTCGAGCTGATTAACTTGACTCTCTGTTTAAGACATTTGTTCGTCATTTGTCGAAGTTATCGAGCTCCAAATTTAGAACAATCACAAATTTTGAGTGTTTGAGCACATAAAGTCCTATTTTTCTCTGAAATTCAACAAGATGCAATCATGATGTGTTTTGCCATCTTAAAGATCTCGTCGAGTTGATTAATTTGACCCTCTGTTTAAGACATTTGGTCGTCATTTGTCGAAGTTATCAAGCTTCAAATTTAGAACAATCACACATTTTGAGTGTTTGAGCACATAAAGTCCTATTTTTCTCTGAAATTCAACAAGATGCAATCATGATGTGTTTTGCCATCTTAAAGATCTCGTCGAGTTGATTAATTTGACATTCTGTTTAAGACATTTGGTCGTCATTTGTCGAAGTTATCGAACTTCAAATTTAGAACAATCACACATTTTGAGTGTTTGAGCACATAAAGTACTATTTTTCTTGGAAATTCAACAAGATGCAATCATGATGTGTTTTGTCATCTTAAAGATCTCGTCGAGATGATTAATTTGACTCTCTGTTTAAGACATTTGGTCGTCATTTGTCGAAGTTATCAAGCTTCAAATTTAGAACAATCACACATTTTGAGTGTTTGAGCACATAAAGTCCTATTTTTCTCTGAAGTTCAACAAGATGCAATTATGATGTGTTTTGTCATCTTAAAGATCTCGTCGAGCTGATTAATTTGACTCTCTGTTTAAGACATTTGGTCGTCATTTGTCGAAGTTATCGAGCTCCAAATTTAGAACAATCACACATTTTGAGTGTTTGAGCACATAAAGTACTATTTTTCTTGGAAATTCAACAAGATGCAATCATGATGTGTTTTGCCATCTTAAAGATCTCGTTGAGTTGATTAATTTGACACTCTGTTTAAGACATTTGGTCGTCACTTGTCGAAGTTATCGAACATCAAATTTAGAACAATCACACATTTTGGGTGTTTGAGCACATAAAGTCCTATTTTTCTCTGAAATTCAACAACATGCAATCATGATGTATTTTGTCATCTTAAAGATCACGTCGAGCTGATTAATTTGACTCTCTGTTTAAGACATTTGGTCGTCATTTGTCGAAGTTATCGAACATCAAATTTAGAACAATCACACATTTTGGGTGTTTGAGCACATAAAGTCCTATTTTTCTCTGAAATTCAACAAGATGCAATCATGATGTATTTTGTCATCTTAAAGATCACGTCGAGCTGATTAATTTGACTCTCTGTTTAAGACATTTGGTCGTCATTTGTCGAAGTTATCAAGCTTCAAATTTAGAACAATCACACATTTTGAGTGTTTGAGCACATAAAGTCCTATTTTTCTCTGAAGTTCAACAAGATGCAATTATGATGTGTTTTGTCATCTTAAAGATCTCGTCGAGCTGATTAATTTGACTCTCTGTTTAAGACATTTAGTCGTCATTTGTCGAAGTTATCGAGCTTCAAATTTAGAACAATCACACATTTTGAGTGTTTGAGCACATAAAGTCCTATTTTTCTCTGAAGTTCAACAAGATGCAATTATGATGTGTTTTGTCATCTTAAAGATCTCGTCGAGCTGATTAATTTGACTCTCTGTTTAAGACATTTAGTCGTCATTTGTCGAAGTTATCGAGCTCCAAATTTAGAACAATCACACATTTTGAGTGTTTGAGCACATAAAGTACTATTTTTCTTGGAAATTCAACAAGATGCAATCATGATGTGTTTTGCCATCTTAAAGATCTCGTCGAGTTGATTAATTTGACACTCTGTTTAAGACATTTGGTCGTCACTTGTCGAAGTTATCGAACATCAAATTTAGAACAATCACACATTTTGGGTGTTTGAGCACATAAAGTCCTATTTTTCTCTGAAATTCAACAAGATGCAATCATGATGTGTTTTGTCATCTTAAAGATCTCGTCGAGTTGATTAATGTGACTCTCTGTTTAAGACATTTGGTCGTCATTTGTCGAAGTTATCGAACATCAAATTTAGAACAATCACACATTTTGGGTGTTTGAGCACATAAAGTTCTATTTTTCTCTGAAATTCAACAAGATGCAATCATGATGTATTTTGTCATCTTAAAGATCACGTCGAGCTGATTAATTTGACTCTCTGTTTAAGACATTTGGTCGTCATTTGTCGAAGTTATCGAACTTCAAATTTAGAACAATCACACATTTTGAGTGTTTGAGCACATAAAGTACTATTTTTCTTGGAAATTCAACAAGATGCAATCATGATGTGTTTTGCCATCTTAAAGATCTCGTCGAGTTGATTAATTTGACATTCTGTTTAAGACATTTGGTGGTCATTTGTCGAAGTTATCGAACTTCAAATTTAGAACAATCACACATTTTGAGTGTTTGAGCACATAAAGTACTATTTTTCTTGGAAATTCAACAAGATGCAATCATGATGTGTTTTGTCATCTTAAAGATCTCGTCGAGTTGATTAATGTGACACTCTGTTTAAGACATTTGGTCGTCATTTGTCGAAGTTATCGACCTCCAAATTTAAAACAATCACACATTTTGAGTGTTTGAGCACATAAAGTACTATTTTTCTTGGAAATTCAACAAGATGCAATCATGATGTGTTTTGTCATCTTAAAGATCTCGTCGAGCTGATTAGTTTGACTCTCTGTTTAAGACATTTGGTCGTCATTTGTCTAAGTTTTCGAGCTTCAAATTTAGAACAATCACACATTTTTTGTGTTTGAGCACATAAAGTACTATTTTTCTTGGAAATTCAACAAGATGCAATCATGATGTGTTTTGCCATCTTAAAGATCTCGTCGAGTTGATTAATTTGACACTCTGTTTAAGATATTTGGTCGTCATTTGTCGAAGTTTTCGAGCTTCAAATTTAGAACAATCACACATTTTGAGTGTTTGAGCACATAAAGCATTATTTTTTTTTGAAATTCAACAAGACGCAATGATGATGTGTTTTGTCATCTTAAAGATCTCGTCGAGTTGATTAATTTGACATTCTGTTTAAGACATTTGGTCGTCATTTGTCGAAGTTATCGAGCTTCAAATTTAGAACAATCACACATTTTGAGTGTTTGAGCACATAAAGTCCTATTTTTCTCTGAAATTCAACAAGATGCAATCATGATGTGTTTTGCCATCTTAAAGATCTCGTCGAGTTGATTAATTTGACATTCTGTTTAAGACATTTGGTCGTCATTTGTCGAAGTTATCGAACTTCAAATTTAGAACAATCACACATTTTGAGTGTTTGAGCACATAAAGTAGTATTTTTCTTGGAAATTCAACAAGATGCAATCATGATGTGTTTTGTCATCTTAAAGATCTCGTCGAGCTGATTAATTTGACTCTCTGTTTAAGACATTTGGTCGTCATTTGTCGAAGTTATCGAGCTTCAAATTTAGAACAATCACACATTTTGAGTGTTTGAGCACATAATGCATTATTTTTTTTCGAAATTCAACAAGACGCAATCATGATGTGTTTTGTCATCTTAAAGATCTCGTCGAGCTGATTAATTTGACTCTCTGTTTAAGACATTTGGTCGTCATTTGTCGAAGTTATCGAGCTTCAAATTTAGAACAATCACACATTTTGAGTGTTTGAGCACATAAAGCATTATTTTTTTTTGAAATTCAACAAGATGCAGTTATGATGTGTTTTGTCATCTTAAAGATCTCGTCGAGCTGATTAACTTGACTCTCTGTTTAAGACATTTGTTCGTCATTTGTCGAAGTTATCGAGCTCCAAATTTAGAACAATCACACATTTTGAGTGTTTGAGCACATAAAGTCCTATTTTTCTCTGAAATTCAACAAGATGCAATCATGATGTGTTTTGCCATCTTAAAGATCTCGTCGAGTTGATTAATTTGACCCTCTGTTTAAGACATTTGGTCGTCATTTGTCGAAGTTATCAAGCTTCAAATTTAGAACAATCACACATTTTGAGTGTTTGAGCACATAAAGTCCTATTTTTCTCTGAAGTTCAACAAGATGCAATTATGATGTGTTTTGTCATCTTAAAGATCTCGTCGAGCTGATTAATTTGACTCTCTGTTTAAGACATTTGGTCGTCATTTGTCGAAGTTATCGAGCTCCAAATTTAGAACAATCACACATTTTGAGTGTTTGAGCACATAAAGTACTATTTTTCTTGGAAATTCAACAAGATGCAATCATGATGTGTTTTGCCATCTTAAAGATCTCGTTGAGTTGATTAATTTGACACTCTGTTTAAGACATTTGGTCGTCACTTGTCGAAGTTATCGAACATCAAATTTAGAACAATCACACATTTTGGGTGTTTGAGCACATAAAGTCCTATTTTTCTCTGAAATTCAACAACATGCAATCATGATGTATTTTGTCATCTTAAAGATCACGTCGAGCTGATTAATTTGACTCTCTGTTTAAGACATTTGGTCGTCATTTGTCGAAGTTATCGAACATCAAATTTAGAACAATCACACATTTTGGGTGTTTGAGCACATAAAGTCCTATTTTTCTCTGAAATTCAACAAGATGCAATCATGATGTATTTTGTCATCTTAAAGATCACGTCGAGCTGATTAATTTGACTCTCTGTTTAAGACATTTGGTCGTCATTTGTCGAAGTTATCAAGCTTCAAATTTAGAACAATCACACATTTTGAGTGTTTGAGCACATAAAGTCCTATTTTTCTCTGAAGTTCAACAAGATGCAATTATGATGTGTTTTGTCATCTTAAAGATCTCGTCGAGCTGATTAATTTGACTCTCTGTTTAAGACATTTAGTCGTCATTTGTCGAAGTTATCGAGCTTCAAATTTAGAACAATCACACATTTTGAGTGTTTGAGCACATAAAGTCCTATTTTTCTCTGAAGTTCAACAAGATGCAATTATGATGTGTTTTGTCATCTTAAAGATCTCGTCGAGCTGATTAATTTGACTCTCTGTTTAAGACATTTAGTCGTCATTTGTCGAAGTTATCGAGCTCCAAATTTAGAACAATCACACATTTTGAGTGTTTGAGCACATAAAGTACTATTTTTCTTGGAAATTCAACAAGATGCAATCATGATGTGTTTTGCCATCTTAAAGATCTCGTCGAGTTGATTAATTTGACACTCTGTTTAAGACATTTGGTCGTCACTTGTCGAAGTTATCGAACATCAAATTTAGAACAATCACACATTTTGGGTGTTTGAGCACATAAAGTCCTATTTTTCTCTGAAATTCAACAAGATGCAATCATGATGTATTTTGTCATCTTAAAGATCACGTCGAGCTGATTAATTTGACTCTCTGTTTAAGACATTTGGTCGTCATTTGTCGAAGTTATCGAACTTCAAATTTAGAACAATCACACATTTTGAGTGTTTGAGCACATAAAGTACTATTTTTCTTGGAAATTCAACAAGATGCAATCATGATGTGTTTTGCCATCTTAAAGATCTCGTCGAGTTGATTAATTTGACATTCTGTTTAAGACATTTGGTGGTCATTTGTCGAAGTTATCGAACTTCAAATTTAGAACAATCACACATTTTGAGTGTTTGAGCACATAAAGTACTATTTTTCTTGGAAATTCAACAAGATGCAATCATGATGTGTTTTGTCATCTTAAAGATCTCGTCGAGTTGATTAATGTGACACTCTGTTTAAGACATTTGGTCGTCATTTGTCGAAGTTATCGACCTCCAAATTTAAAACAATCACACATTTTGAGTGTTTGAGCACATAAAGTACTATTTTTCTTGGAAATTCAACAAGATGCAATCATGATGTGTTTTGTCATCTTAAAGATCTCGTCGAGCTGATTAGTTTGACTCTCTGTTTAAGACATTTGGTCGTCATTTGTCTAAGTTTTCGAGCTTCAAATTTAGAACAATCACACATTTTTTGTGTTTGAGCACATAAAGTACTATTTTTCTTGGAAATTCAACAAGATGCAATCATGATGTGTTTTGCCATCTTAAAGATCTCGTCGAGTTGATTAATTTGACACTCTGTTTAAGATATTTGGTCGTCATTTGTCGAAGTTTTCGAGCTTCAAATTTAGAACAATCACACATTTTGAGTGTTTGAGCACATAAAGCATTATTTTTTTTTGAAATTCAACAAGACGCAATGATGATGTGTTTTGTCATCTTAAAGATCTCGTCGAGTTGATTAATTTGACATTCTGTTTAAGACATTTGGTCGTCATTTGTCGAAGTTATCGAGCTTCAAATTTAGAACAATCACACATTTTGAGTGTTTGAGCACATAAAGTCCTATTTTTCTCTGAAATTCAACAAGATGCAATCATGATGTGTTTTGCCATCTTAAAGATCTCGTCGAGTTGATTAATTTGACATTCTGTTTAAGACATTTGGTCGTCATTTGTCGAAGTTATCGAACTTCAAATTTAGAACAATCACACATTTTGAGTGTTTGAGCACATAAAGTAGTATTTTTCTTGGAAATTCAACAAGATGCAATCATGATGTGTTTTGTCATCTTAAAGATCTCGTCGAGCTGATTAATTTGACTCTCTGTTTAAGACATTTGGTCGTCATTTGTCGAAGTTATCGAGCTTCAAATTTAGAACAATCACACATTTTGAGTGTTTGAGCACATAATGCATTATTTTTTTTCGAAATTCAACAAGACGCAATCATGATGTGTTTTGTCATCTTAAAGATCTCGTCGAGCTGATTAATTTGACTCTCTGTTTAAGACATTTGGTCGTCATTTGTCGAAGTTATCGAGCTTCAAATTTAGAACAATCACACATTTTGAGTGTTTGAGCACATAAAGCATTATTTTTTTTTGAAATTCAACAAGATGCAGTTATGATGTGTTTTGTCATCTTAAAGATCTCGTCGAGCTGATTAACTTGACTCTCTGTTTAAGACATTTGTTCGTCATTTGTCGAAGTTATCGAGCTCCAAATTTAGAACAATCACACATTTTGAGTGTTTGAGCACATAAAGTCCTATTTTTCTCTGAAATTCAACAAGATGCAATCATGATGTGTTTTGCCATCTTAAAGATCTCGTCGAGTTGATTAATTTGACCCTCTGTTTAAGACATTTGGTCGTCATTTGTCGAAGTTATCAAGCTTCAAATTTAGAACAATCACACATTTTGAGTGTTTGAGCACATAAAGTCCTATTTTTCTCTGAAATTCAACAAGATGCAATCATGATGTGTTTTGCCATCTTAAAGATCTCGTCGAGTTGATTAATTTGACATTCTGTTTAAGACATTTGGTCGTCATTTGTCGAAGTTATCGAACTTCAAATTTAGAATAATCACACATTTTGAGTGTTTGAGCACATAAAGTACTATTTTTCTTGGAAATTCAACAAGATGCAATCATGATGTGTTTTGTCATCTTAAAGATCTCGTCGAGCTGATTAATTTGACTCTCTGTTTAAGACATTTGGTCGTCATTTGTCGAAGTTATCAAGCTTCAAATTTAGAACAATCACACATTTTGAGTGTTTGAGCACATAAAGTCCTATTTTTCTCTGAAGTTCAACAAGATGCAATTATGATGTGTTTTGTCATCTTAAAGATCTCGTCGAGCTGATTAATTTGACTCTCTGTTTAAGACATTTGGTCGTCATTTGTCGAAGTTATCGAGCTCCAAATTTAGAACAATCACACATTTTGAGTGTTTGAGCACATAAAGTACTATTTTTCTTGGAAATTCAACAAGATGCAATCATGATGTGTTTTGCCATCTTAAAGATCTCGTTGAGTTGATTAATTTGACACTCTGTTTAAGACATTTGGTCGTCACTTGTCGAAGTTATCGAACATCAAATTTAGAACAATCACACATTTTGGGTGTTTGAGCACATAAAGTCCTATTTTTCTCTGAAATTCAACAACATGCAATCATGATGTATTTTGTCATCTTAAAGATCACGTCGAGCTGATTAATTTGACTCTCTGTTTAAGACATTTGGTCGTCATTTGTCGAAGTTATCGAACATCAAATTTAGAACAATCACACATTTTGGGTGTTTGAGCACATAAAGTCCTATTTTTCTCTGAAATTCAACAAGATGCAATCATGATGTATTTTGTCATCTTAAAGATCACGTCGAGCTGATTAATTTGACTCTCTGTTTAAGACATTTGGTCGTCATTTGTCGAAGTTATCAAGCTTCAAATTTAGAACAATCACACATTTTGAGTGTTTGAGCACATAAAGTCCTATTTTTCTCTGAAGTTCAACAAGATGCAATTATGATGTGTTTTGTCATCTTAAAGATCTCGTCGAGCTGATTAATTTGACTCTCTGTTTAAGACATTTAGTCGTCATTTGTCGAAGTTATCGAGCTTCAAATTTAGAACAATCACACATTTTGAGTGTTTGAGCACATAAAGTCCTATTTTTCTCTGAAGTTCAACAAGATGCAATTATGATGTGTTTTGTCATCTTAAAGATCTCGTCGAGCTGATTAATTTGACTCTCTGTTTAAGACATTTAGTCGTCATTTGTCGAAGTTATCGAGCTCCAAATTTAGAACAATCACACATTTTGAGTGTTTGAGCACATAAAGTACTATTTTTCTTGGAAATTCAACAAGATGCAATCATGATGTGTTTTGCCATCTTAAAGATCTCGTCGAGTTGATTAATTTGACACTCTGTTTAAGACATTTGGTCGTCACTTGTCGAAGTTATCGAACATCAAATTTAGAACAATCACACATTTTGGGTGTTTGAGCACATAAAGTCCTATTTTTCTCTGAAATTCAACAAGATGCAATCATGATGTATTTTGTCATCTTAAAGATCACGTCGAGCTGATTAATTTGACTCTCTGTTTAAGACATTTGGTCGTCATTTGTCGAAGTTATCGAACATCAAATTTAGAACAATCACACATTTTGGGTGTTTGAGCACATAAAGTCCTATTTTTCTCTGAAATTCAACAAGATGCAATCATGATGTATTTTGTCATCTTAAAGATCACGTCGAGCTGATTAATTTGACTCTCTGTTTAAGACATTTGGTCGTCATTTGTCGAAGTTATCGAACTTCAAATTTAGAACAATCACACATTTTGAGTGTTTGAGCACATAAAGTACTATTTTTCTTGGAAATTCAACAAGATGCAATCATGATGTGTTTTGCCATCTTAAAGATCTCGTCGAGTTGATTAATTTGACATTCTGTTTAAGACATTTGGTGGTCATTTGTCGAAGTTATCGAACTTCAAATTTAGAACAATCACACATTTTGAGTGTTTGAGCACATAAAGTACTATTTTTCTTGGAAATTCAACAAGATGCAATCATGATGTGTTTTGTCATCTTAAAGATCTCGTCGAGTTGATTAATGTGACACTCTGTTTAAGACATTTGGTCGTCATTTGTCGAAGTTATCGACCTCCAAATTTAAAACAATCACACATTTTGAGTGTTTGAGCACATAAAGTACTATTTTTCTTGGAAATTCAACAAGATGCAATCATGATGTGTTTTGTCATCTTAAAGATCTCGTCGAGCTGATTAATTTGACTCTCTGTTTAAGACATTTGGTCGTCATTTGTCGAAGTTTTCGAGCTTCAAATTTAGAACAATCACACATTTTTTGTGTTTGAGCACATAAAGTACTATTTTTCTTGGAAATTCAACAAGATGCAATCATGATGTGTTTTGCCATCTTAAAGATCTCGTCGAGTTGATTAATTTGACACTCTGTTTAAGATATTTGGTCGTCATTTGTCGAAGTTTTCGAGCTTCAAATTTAGAACAATCACACATTTTGAGTGTTTGAGCACATAAAGCATTATTTTTTTTTGAAATTCAACAAGACGCAATGATGATGTGTTTTGTCATCTTAAAGATCTCGTCGAGTTGATTAATTTGACATTCTGTTTAAGACATTTGGTCGTCATTTGTCGAAGTTATCGAGCTTCAAATTTAGAACAATCACACATTTTGAGTGTTTGAGCACATAAAGTCCTATTTTTCTCTGAAATTCAACAAGATGCAATCATGATGTGTTTTGCCATCTTAAAGATCTCGTCGAGTTGATTAATTTGACATTCTGTTTAAGACATTTGGTCGTCATTTGTCGAAGTTATCGAGCTCCAAATTTAGAACAATCACACATTTTGAGTGTTTGAGCACATAAAGTACTATTTTTCTTGGAAATTCAACAAGATGCAATCATGATGTGTTTTGCCATCTTAAAGATCTCGTTGAGTTGATTAATTTGACACTCTGTTTAAGACATTTGGTCGTCACTTGTCGAAGTTATCGAGCTTCAAATTTAGAACAATCACACATTTTGAGTGTTTGAGCACATAAAGTACTATTTTTCTTGGAAATTCAACAAGATGCAATCATGATGTGTTTTGTCATCTTAAAGATCTCGTCGAGTTGATTAATGTGACACTCTGTTTAAGACATTTGGTCGTCATTTGTCGAAGTTATCGACCTCCAAATTTAAAACAATCACACATTTTGAGTGTTTGAGCACATAAAGCATTATTTTTTTTTGAAATTCAACAAGACGCAATGATGATGTGTTTTGTCATCTTAAAGATCTCGTCGAGTTGATTAATTTGACATTCTGTTTAAGACATTTGGTCGTCATTTGTCGAAGTTATCGAGCTTCAAATTTAGAACAATCACACATTTTGAGTGTTTGAGCACATAAAGTCCTATTTTTCTCTGACATTCAACAAGATGCAATCATGATGTGTTTTGCCATCTTAAAGATCTCGTCGAGTTGATTAATTTGACATTCTGTTTAAGACATTTGGTCGTCATTTGTCGAAGTTATCGAACATCAAATTTAGAACAATCACACATTTTGAGTGTTTGAGCACATAAAGTCCTATTTTTCTCTGAAGTTCAACAAGATGCAATCATGATGTGTTTTGTCATCTTAAAGATCTCGTCGAGCTGATTAATTTGACTCTCTGTTTAAGACATTTGGTCGTCATTTGTCGAAGTTATCGAACATCAAATTTAGAACAATCACACATTTTGAGTGTTTGAGCACATAAAGTCCTATTTTTCTCTGAAATTCAACATGATGCAATCATGATGTGTTTTGCCATCTTGAAGATCTCGTCGAGTTGATTAATTTGACATTCTGTTTAAGACATTTGGTCGTCATTTGTCGAAGTTTTCGAGCTTCAAATTTAGAACAATCACACATTTTTTGTGTTTGAGCACATAAAGTACTATTTTTCTTGGAAATTCAACAAGATGCAATCATGATGTGTTTTGCCATCTTAAAGATCTCGTCGAGTTGATTAATTTGACACTCTGTTTAAGATATTTGGTCGTCATTTGTCGAAGTTTTCGAGCTTCAAATTTAGAACAATCACACATTTTGAGTGTTTGAGCACATAAAGTACTATTTTTCTTGGAAATTCAACAAGATGCAATCATGATGTGTTTTGTCATCTTAAAGATCTCGTCGAGCTGATTAATTTGACTCTCTGTTTAAGACATTTGGTCGTCATTTGTCGAAGTTATCGAACATCAAATTTAGAACAATCACACATTTTGAGTGTTTGAGCACATAAAGTACTATTTTTCTTGGAAATTCAACAAGATGCAATCATGATGTGTTTTGTCATCTTAAAGATCTCGTCGAGTTGATTAATTTGACATTCTGTTTAAGACATTTGGTCGTCATTTGTCGAAGTTATCGAACATCAAATTTAGAACAATCACACATTTTGAGTGTTTGAGCACATAATGCATTATTTTTTTTCGAAATTCAACAAGACGCAATCATGATGTGTTTTGTCATCTTAAAGATCTCGTCGAGCTGATTAATTTGACTCTCTGTTTAAGACATTTGGTCGTCATTTGTCGAAGTTATCGAGCTTCAAATTTAGAACAATCACACATTTTGAGTGTTTGAGCACATAAAGCATTATTTTTTTTTGAAATTCAACAAGATGCAGTTATGATGTGTTTTGTCATCTTAAAGATCTCGTCGAGCTGATTAACTTGACTCTCTGTTTAAGACATTTGTTCGTCATTTGTCGAAGTTATCGAGCTCCAAATTTAGAACAATCACACATTTTGAGTGTTTGAGCACATAAAGTACTATTTTTCTTGGAAATTCAACAAGATGCAATCATGATGTGTTTTGTCATCTTAAAGATCTCGTCGAGCTGATTAATTTGACTCTCTGTTTAAGACATTTGGTCGTCATTTGTCGAAGTTATCGAGCTTCAAATTTAGAACAATCACACATTTTGAGTGTTTGAGCACATAAAGCATTATTTTTTTTTGAAATTCAACAAGACGCAATTATGATGTGTTTTGTCATCTTAAAGATCTCGTCGAGTTGATTAATTTGACATTCTGTTTAAGACATTTGGTCGTCATTTGTCGAAGTTATCGAGCTTCAAATTTAGAACAATCACACATTTTGAGTGTTTGAGCACATAAAGTCCTATTTTTCTTGGAAATTCAACAAGATGCAATCATGATGTGTTTTGCCATCTTAAAGATCTCGTCGAGTTGATTAATTTGACATTCTGTTTAAGACATTTGGTCGTCATTTGTCGAAGTTATCGAACATCAAATTTAGAACAATCACACATTTTGGGTGTTTGAGCACATAAAGTCCTCTTTTTCTCTGAAATTCAACAAGATGCAATCATGATGTATTTTGTCATCTTAAAGATCACGTCGAGCTGATTAATTTGACTCTCTGTTTAAGACATTTGGTCGTCATTTGTCGAAGTTATCGAACTTCAAATTTAGAACAATCACACATTTTGAGTGTTTGAGCACATAAAGTACTATTTTTCTTGGAAATTCAACAAGATGCAATCATGATGTGTTTTGTCATCTTAAAGATCTCGTCGAGCTGATTAATTTGATTCTCTGTTTAAGACATTTGGTCGTCATTTGTCGAAGTTATCGAGCTTCAAATTTAGAACAATCACACATTTTGAGTGTTTGAGCACATAATGCATTATTTTTTTTGGAAATTCAACAAGACGCAATTATGATGTGTTTTGTCATCTTAAAGATCTCGTCGAGCTGATTAATTTGACTCTCTGTTTAAGACATTTGGTCGTCATTTGTCGAAGTTTTCGAGCTTCAAATTTAGAACAATCACACATTTTGAGTGTTTGAGCACATAAAGTACTATTTTTCTTGGAAATTCAACAAGATGCAATCATGATGTGTTTTGTCATCTTAAAGATCTCGTCGAGTTGATTAATTTGACACTCTGTTTAAGACATTTGGTCGTCATTTGTCGAAGTTATCGACCTCCAAATTTAAAACAATCACACATTTTGAGTGTTTGAGCACATAAAGTACTATTTTTCTTGGAAATTCAACAAGATGCAATCATGATGTGTTTTGTCATCTTAAAGATCTCGTCGAGCTGATTAATTTGACTCTCTGTTTAAGACATTTGGTCGTCATTTGTCGAAGTTATCGAGCTTCAAATTTAGAACAATCACACATTTTGAGTGTTTGAGCACATAAAGCATTATTTTTTTTTGAAATTCAACAAGACGCAATGATGATGTGTTTTGTCATCTTAAAGATCTCGTCGAGTTGATTAATTTGACATTCTGTTTAAGACATTTGGTCGTCATTTGTCGAAGTTATCGAGCTTCAAATTTAGAACAATCACACATTTTGAGTGTTTGAGCACATAAAGTACTATTTTTCTTGGAAATTCAACAAGATGCAATCATGATGTGTTTTGTCATCTTAAAGATCTCGTCGAGTTGATTAATGTGACACTCTGTTTAAGACATTTGGTCGTCATTTGTCGAAGTTATCGACCTCCAAATTTAAAACAATCACACATTTTGAGTGTTTGAGCACATAAAGCATTATTTTTTTTTGAAATTCAACAAGACGCAATGATGATGTGTTTTGTCATCTTAAAGATCTCGTCGAGTTGATTAATTTGACATTCTGTTTAAGACATTTGGTCGTCATTTGTCGAAGTTATCGAGCTTCAAATTTAGAACAATCACACATTTTGAGTGTTTGAGCACATAAAGTCCTATTTTTCTCTGACATTCAACAAGATGCAATCATGATGTGTTTTGCCATCTTAAAGATCTCGTCGAGTTGATTAATTTGACATTCTGTTTAAGACATTTGGTCGTCATTTGTCGAAGTTATCGAACATCAAATTTAGAACAATCACACATTTTGAGTGTTTGAGCACATAAAGTACTATTTTTCTTGGAAATTCAACAAGATGCAATCATGATGTGTTTTGTCATCTTAAAGATCTCGTCGAGCTGATTAATTTGACTCTCTGTTTAAGACATTTGGTCGTCATTTGTCGAAGTTATCGAGCTTCAAATTTAGAACAATCACACATTTTGAGTGTTTGAGCACATAAAGTACTATTTTTCTTGGAAATTCAACAAGATGCAATCATGATGTGTTTTGTCATCTTAAAGATCTCGTCGAGTTGATTAATGTGACACTCTGTTTAAGACATTTGGTCGTCATTTGTCGAAGTTATCGACCTCCAAATTTAAAACAATCACACATTTTGAGTGTTTGAGCACATAAAGCATTATTTTTTTTTGAAATTCAACAAGACGCAATGATGATGTGTTTTGTCATCTTAAAGATCTCGTCGAGTTGATTAATTTGACATTCTGTTTAAGACATTTGGTCGTCATTTGTCGAAGTTATCGAGCTTCAAATTTAGAACAATCACACATTTTGAGTGTTTGAGCACATAAAGTCCTATTTTTCTCTGACATTCAACAAGATGCAATCATGATGTGTTTTGCCATCTTAAAGATCTCGTCGAGTTGATTAATTTGACATTCTGTTTAAGACATTTGGTCGTCATTTGTCGAAGTTATCGAACATCAAATTTAGAACAATCACACATTTTGAGTGTTTGAGCACATAAAGTACTATTTTTCTTGGAAATTCAACAAGATGCAATCATGATGTGTTTTGTCATCTTAAAGATCTCGTCGAGCTGATTAATTTGACTCTCTGTTTAAGACATTTGGTCGTCATTTGTCGAAGTTATCGAGCTTCAAATTTAGAACAATCACACATTTTGAGTGTTTGAGCACATAAAGTCCTATTTTTTTCTGAAATTCAACAAGATGCAATCATGATGTGTTTTGTCATCTTAAAGATCTCGTCGAGCTGATTAATTTGACTCTCTGTTTAAGACATTTGGTCGTCATTTGTCGAAGTTATCGAGCTTCAAATTTAGAACAATCACACATTTTGAGTGTTTGAGCACATAAAGCATTATTTTTTTTTGAAATTCAACAAGACGCAATGATGATGTGTTTTGTCATCTTAAAGATCTCGTCGAGTTGATTAATTTGACATTCTGTTTAAGACATTTGGTCGTCATTTGTCGAAGTTATCGAGCTTCAAATTTAGAACAATCACACATTTTGAGTGTTTGAGCACATAAAGTCCTATTTTTCTCTGAAATTCAACAAGATGCAATGATGATGTGTTTTGTCACCTTAAAGATCTCGTCGAGCTGATTAATTTGACTCTCTGTTTAAGACATTTGGTCGTCATTTGTCGAAGTTATCGAACATCAAATTTAGAACAATCACACATTTTGAGTGTTTGAGCACATAAAGTACTATTTTTCTTGGAAATTCAACAAGACGCAATGATGATGTGTTTTGTCACCTTAAAGATCTCGTCGAGCTGATTAATTTGACTCTCTGTTTAAGACATTTGGTCGTCATTTGTCGAAGTTATCGAACATCAAATTTAGAACAATCACACATTTTGTGTGTTTGAGCACATATAGTCCTATTTTTCTCTGAAATTCAACAAGATGCAATCATGATGTATTTTGTCATCTTAAAGATCACGTCGAGCTGATTAATTTGACTCTCTGTTTAAGACATTTGGTCGTCATTTGTCGAAGTTATCGAACTTCAAATTTAGAACAATCACACATTTTGAGTGTTTGAGCACATAAAGTACTATTTTTCTTGGAAATTCAACAAGATGCAATCATGATGTGTTTTGTCATCTTAAAGATCTCGTCGAGCTGATTAATTTGACTCTCTGTTTAAGACATTTGGTCGTCATTTGTCGAAGTTATCGAGCTTCAAATTTAGAACAATCACACATTTTGAGTGTTTGAGCACATAATGCATTATTTTTTTTGGAAATTCAACAAGACGCAATTATGATGTGTTTTGTCACCTTAAAGATCTCGTCGAGCTGATTAATCTGACACTCTGTTTAAGACATTTGGTCGTCATTTGTCGAAGTTATCGAGCTTCAAATTTAGAACAATCACACATTTTGAGTGTTTGAGCACATAAAGTCCTATTTTTCTCTGAAATTCAACAAGATGCAATCATGATGTGTTTTGTCATCTTAAAGATCTCGTCGAGCTGATTAATTTGACTCTCTGTTTAAGACATTTGGTCGTCATTTGTCGAAGTTATCGAGCTTCAAATTTAGAACAATCACACATTTTGAGTGTTGGAGCACATAAAGCATTATTTTTTTTTGAAATTCAACAAGATGCAGTTATGATGTGTTTTGTCATCTTAAAGATCTCGTCGAGCTGATTAACTTGACTCTCTGTTTAAGACATTTGTTCGTCATTTGTCGAAGTTATCGAGCTCCAAATTTAGAACAATCACACATTTTGAGTGTTTGAGCACATAAAGTACTATTTTTCTTGGAAATTCAACAAGATGCAATCATGATGTGTTTTGTCATCTTAAAGATCTCGTCGAGCTGATTAATTTGACTCTCTGTTTAAGACATTTGGTCGTCATTTGTCGAAGTTATCGAGCTTCAAATTTAGAACAATCACACATTTTGAGTGTTTGAGCACATAAAGCATTATTTTTTTTTGAAATTCAACAAGACGCAATTATGATGTGTTTTGTCATCTTAAAGATCTCGTCGAGTTGATTAATTTGACATTCTGTTTAAGACATTTGGTCGTCATTTCTCGAAGTTATCGAGCTTCAAATTTAGAACAATCACACATTTTGAGTGTTTGAGCACATAAAGTCCTATTTTTCTCTGAAATTCAACAAGATGCAATCATGATGTGTTTTGCCATCTTAAAGATCTCGTCGAGTTGATTAATTTGACATTCTGTTTAAGACATTTGGTCGTCATTTGTCGAAGTTATCGAACTTCAAATTTAGAACAATCACACATTTTGAGTGTTTGAGCACATAAAGTACTATTTTTCTTGGAAATTCAACAAGATGCAATCATGATGTGTTTTGTCATCTTAAAGATCTCGTCGAGCTGATTAATTTGACTATCTGTTTAAGACATTTGGTCGTCATTTGTCGAAGTTATCGAGCTTCAAATTTAGAACAATGACACATTTTGAGTGTTTGAGCACATAAAGCATTATTTTTTTTTGAAATTCAACAAGACGCAATTATGATGTGTTTTGTCATCTTAAAGATCTCGACGAGTTGATTAATTTGACATTCTGTTTAAGACATTTGGTCGTCATTTGTCGAAGTTATCGAGCTTCAAATTTAGAACAATCACACATTTTGAGTGTTTGAGCACATAAAGTCCTATTTTTCTCTGAAATTCAACAAGATGCAATCATGATGTGTTTTGCCATCTTAAAGATCTCGTCGAGTTGATTAATTTGACATTCTGTTTAAGACATTTGGTCGTCATTTGTCGAAGTTATCGAGCTTCAAATTTAGAACAATCATACATTTTGAGTGTTTGAGCACATAAAGTCCTATTTTTCTCTGAAATTCAACATGATGAAATCATGATGTGTTTTGCCATCTTGAAGATCTCGTCGAGTTGATTAATTTGACATTCTGTTTAAGACATTTGGTCGTCATTTGTCGAAGTTTTCGAGCTTCAAATTTAGAACAATCACACATTTTTTGTGTTTGAGCACATAAAGTACTATTTTTCATGGAAATTCAACAAGATGCAATCATGATGTGTTTTGGCATCTTAAAGATCTCGTCGAGTTGATTAATTTGACACTCTGTTTAAGATATTTGGTCGTCATTTGTCGAAGTTTTCGAGCTTCAAATTTAGAACAATAACACATTTTGAGTGTTTGAGCACATAAAGTCCTATTTTTCTCTGAAATTCAACAAGATGCAATCATGATGTGTTTTGCCATCTTAAAGATCTCGTCGAATTGATTAATTTGACATTCTGTTTAAGACATTTGGTCGTCATTTGTCGAAGTTATCGAACTTCAAATTTAGAACAATCACACATTTTGAGTGTTTGAGCACATAAAGTACTGTTTTTCTTGGAAATTCAACAAGATGCAATCATGATGTGTTTTGTCATCTTAAAGATCTCGTCGATCTGATTAATTTGACTCTCTGTTTAAGACATTTGGTCGTCATTTGTCGAAGTTATCGAGCTTCAAATTTAGAACAATCACACATTTTGAGTGTTTGAGCACATAAAGTCCTATTTTTCTCTGAAATTCAACAAGATGCAATCATGATGTGTTTTGCCATCTTAAAGATCTCGTCGAGTTGATTAATTTGACATTCTGTTTAAGACATTTGGTCGTCATTTGTCGAAGTTTTCGAGCTTCAAATTTAGAACAATCACACATTTTGAGTGTTTGAGAACATAAAGTACTATTTTTCTTGGAAATTCAACAAGATGCAATCATGATGTGTTTTGTCATCTTAAAGATCTCGTCGAGCTGATTAATTTGACTCTCTGTTTAAGACATTTGGTCGTCATTTGTCGAAGTTATCAAGCTTCAAATTTAGAACAATCACACATTTTGAGTGTTTGAGCACATAAAGTACTATTTTTCTTGGAAATTCAACAAGATGCAATCATGATGTGTTTTGTCATCTTAAAGATCTCGTCGAGTTGATTAATGTGACACTCTGTTTAAGACATTTGGTCGTCATTTGTCGAAGTTATCGACCTCCAAATTTAAAACAATCACACATTTTGAGTGTTTGAGCACATAAAGTACTATTTTTCTTGGAAATTCAACAAGATGCAATCATGATGTGTTTTGTAATCTTAAAGATCTCGTCGAGCTGATTAATTTGACTCTCTGTTTAAGACATTTGGTCGTCATTTGTCGAAGTTATCGAACATCAAATTTAGAACAATCACACATTTTGAGTGTTTGAGCACATATAGTACTATTTTTCTTGGAAATTCAACAAGATGCAATCATGATGTGTTTTGTCATCTTGAAGATCTCGTCGAGTTGATTAATTTGACTGTCTGTTTAAGACATTTGGTCGTCATTTGTCGAAGTTATCGAGCTTCAAATTTAGAACAATCACACATTTTGAGTGTTTGAGCACATAAAGTCCTATTTTTCTCTGAAATTCAACAAGATGCAATCATGATGTGTTTTGCCATCTTAAAGATCTCGTCGAGTTGATTAATTTGACATTCTGTTTAAGACATTTGGTCGTCATTTGTCGAAGTTATCGAACATCAAATTTAGAACAATCACACATTTTGAGTGTTTGAGCACATAAAGTCCTATTTTTCTCTGAAGTTCAACAAGATGCAATCATGATGTGTTTTGTCATCTTAAAGATCTCGTCGAGCTGATTAATTTGACTCTCTGTTTAAGACATTTGGTCGTCATTTGTCGAAGTTATCGAACATCAAATTTAGAACAATCACACATTTTGAGTGTTTGAGCACATAAAGTCCTATTTTTCTCTGAAATTCAACATGATGCAATCATGATGTGTTTTGCCATCTTGAAGATCTCGTCGAGTTGATTAATTTGACATTCTGTTTAAGACATTTGGTCGTCATTTGTCGAAGTTTTCGAGCTTCAAATTTAGAACAATCACACATTTTTTGTGTTTGAGCACATAAAGTACTATTTTTCTTGGAAATTCAACAAGATGCAATCATGATGTGTTTTGCCATCTTAAAGATTTCGTCGAGTTGATTAATTTGACACTCTGTTTAAGATATTTGGTCGTCATTTGTCGAAGTTTTCGAGCTTCAAATTTAGAACAATCACACATTTTGAGTGTTTGAGCACATAAAGTACTATTTTTCTTGGAAATTCAACAAGATGCAATCATGATGTGTTTTGTCATCTTAAAGATCTCGTCGAGCTGATTAATTTGACTCTCTGTTTAAGACATTTGGTCGTCATTTGTCGAAGTTATCGAACATCAAATTTAGAACAATCACACATTTTGAGTGTTTGAGCACATAAAGTACTATTTTTCTTGGAAATTCAACAAGATGCAATCATGATGTGTTTTGTCATCTTAAAGATCTCGTCGAGTTGATTAATTTGACATTCTGTTTAAGACATTTGGTCGTCATTTGTCGAAGTTATCGAACATCAAATTTAGAACAATCACACATTTTGAGTGTTTGAGCACATAAAGTCCTATTTTTCTCTGAAGTTCAACAAGATGCAATCATGATGTGTTTTGTCATCTTAAAGATCTCGTCGAGCTGATTAATTTGACTCTCTGTTTAAGACATTTGGTCGTCATTTGTCGAAGTTATCGAACATCAAATTTAGAACAATCACACATTTTGGATGTTTGAGCACATAAAGTACTATTTTTCTTGGAAATTCAACAAGATGCAATCATGATGTGTTTTGTCATCTTAAAAATCTCGTCGAGTTGATTAATGTGACACTCTGTTTAAGACATTTGGTCGTCATTTGTCGAAGTTATCGACCTCCAAATTTAAAACAATCACACATTTTGAGTGTTTGAGCACATAAAGCATTATTTTTTTTTGAAATTCAACAAGACGCAATTATGATGTGTTTTGTCATCTTAAAGATCTCGTCGAGCTGATTAATCTGACACTCTGTTTAAGACATTTGGTCGTCATTTGTCGAAGTTATCGAGCTTCAAATTTAGAACAATCACACATTTTGAGTGTTTGAGCACATAAAGTCCTATTTTTCTCTGAAATTCAACAAGATGCAATCATGATGTGTTTTGTCATCTTAAAGATCTCGTCGAGCTGATTAATTTGACTCTCTGTTTAAGACATTTGGTCGTCATTTGTCGAAGTTATCGAGCTTCAAATTTAGAACAATCACACATTTTGAGTGTTTGAGCACATAAAGCATTATTTTTTTTTGAAATTCAACAAGACGCAATTATGATGTGTTTTGTCATCTTAAAGATCTCGTCGAGCTGATTAATCTGACACTCTGTTTAAGACATTTGGTCGTCATTTGTCGAAGTTATCGACCTCCAAATTTAAAACAATCACACATTTTGAGTGTTTGAGCACATAAAGTACTATTTTTCTTGGAAATTCAACAAGATGCAATCATGATGTGTTTTGTCATCTTAAAGATCTCGTCGAGTTGATTAATGTGACACTCTGTTTAAGACATTTGGTCATCATTTGTCGAAGTTATCGACCTCCAAATTTAAAACAATCACACATTTTGAGTGTTTGAGCACATAAAGTACTATTTTTCTTGGAAATTCAACAAGATGCAATCATGATGTGTTTTGTCATCTTAAAGATCTCGTCGAGCTGATTAATTTGACTCTCTGTTTAAGACATTTGGTCGTCATTTGTCGAAGTTATCGAACATCAAATTTAGAACAATCACACATTTTGAGTGTTTGAGCACATAAAGCATTATTTTTTTTTGAAATTCAACAAGATGCAGTTATGATGTGTTTTGTCATCTTAAAGATCTCGTCGAGCTGATTAACTTGACTCTCTGTTTAAGACATTTGTTCGTCATTTGTCGAAGTTATCGAGCTCCAAATTTAGAACAATCACACATTTTGAGTGTTTGAGCACATAAAGTACTATTTTTCTTGGAAATTCAACAAGATGCAATCATGATGTGTTTTGTCATCTTAAAGATCTCGTCGAGTTGATTAATGTGACACTCTGTTTAAGACATTTGGTCGTCATTTGTCGAAGTTATCGACCTCCAAATTTAAAACAATCACACATTTTGAGTGTTTGAGCACATAAAGTACTATTTTTCTTGGAAATTCAACAAGATGCAATCATGATGTGTTTTGTCATCTTAAAGATCTCGTCGAGTTGATTAATGTGACACTCTGTTTAAGACATTTGGTCGTCATTTGTCGAAGTTATCGACCTCCAAATTTAAAACAATCACACATTTTGAGTGTTTGAGCACATAAAGTACTATTTTTCTTGGAAATTCAACAAGATGCAATCATGATGTGTTTTGTCATCTTAAAGATCTCGTCGAGTTGATTAATGTGACACTCTGTTTAAGACATTTGGTCGTCATTTGTCGAAGTTATCGACCTCCAAATTTAAAACAATCACACATTTTGAGTGTTTGAGCACATAAAGTACTATTTTTCTTGGAAATTCAACAAGATGCAATCATGATGTGTTTTGTCATCTTAAAGATCTCGTCGAGCTGATTAATTTGACTCTCTGTTTAAGACATTTGGTCGTCATGTGTCGAAGTTATCGAACATCAAATTTAGAACAATCACACATTTTGAGTGTTTGAGCACATAAATTACTATTTTTCATGGAAATTCAACAAGATGCGATCATGATGCGTTTTGTCATCTTAAAGATCTCGTCGGGCTGATTAATTTGACTCTCTGTTTAAGACATTTGGTCGTCATTTGTCGAAGTTATCGAGCTTCAAATTTAGAACAATCACACATTTTGAGTGTTTGAGCACATAAAGCATTATTTTTTTTTGCAATTCAACAAGATGCAATTATGATGTGTTTTGTCATCTCAAAGATCTCGTCGAGTTGATTAATTTGACATTCTGTTTAAGACATTTGGTCGTCATTTGTCGAAGTTATCGAGCTTCAAATTTAGAACAATCACACATTTTGAGTGTTTGAGCACATAAAGTCCTATTTTTCTCTGAAATTCAACAAGATGTAATCATGATGTGTTTTGTCATCTTAAAGATCTCGTCGAGTTGATTAATTTGACACTCTGTTTAAGACATTTGTTCGTCATTTGTCGAAGTTATCGAGTTCCAAATTTAGAACAATCACACATTTTGAGTGTTTGAGCACATAAAGTACTATTTTTCTTGGAAATTCAACAAGATGCAATCATGATGTGTTTTGTCATCTTAAAGATCTCGTCGAGCTGATTAATTTGACTCTCTGTTTAAGACATTGGGTTGTCATTTGTCGAAGTTATCGAGCTTCAAATTTAGAACAATCACACATTTTGAGTGTTTGAGCACATAAAGTCCTATTTTTCTCTGAAATTCAACAAGATGCAATCATGATGTGTTTTGCCATCTTAAAGATCTCGTCGAGTTGATTAATTTGACATTCTGTTTAAGACATTTGGTCGTCATTTGTCGAAGTTATCAAGTTTCAAATTTAGAACAATCACACATTTTGAGTGTTTGAGCACATAAAGTCCTATTTTTCTCTGAAGTTCAACAAGATGCAATTATGTTGTGTTTTGTCATCTTAAAGATCTCGTCGAGCTGATTAATTTGACTCTCTGTTTAAGACATTTGGTCGTCATTTGTCGAAGTTTTCGAGCTTCAAATTTAGAACAATCACACATTTTGAGTGTTTGAGCACATAAAGTACTATTTTTCTTGGAAATTCAACAAGATGCAATCATGATGTGTTTTGTCATCTTAAAGATCTCGTCGAGTTGATTAATTTGACACTCTGTTTAAGACATTTGGTCGTCATTTGTCGAAGTTATCGACCTCCAAATTTAAAACAATCACACATTTTGAGTGTTTGAGCACATAAAGTACTATTTTTCTTGGAAATTCAACAAGATGCAATCATGATGTGTTTTGTCATCTTAAAGATCTCGTCGAGCTGATTAATTTGACTCTCTGTTTAAGACATTTGGTCGTCATTTGTCGAAGTTATCGAACATCAAATTTAGAACAATCACACATTTTGAGTGTTTGAGCACATAAAGCATTATTTTTTTTTGAAATTCAACAAGATGCAGTTATGATGTGTTTTGTCATCTTAAAGATCTCGTCGAGCTGATTAACTTGACTCTCTGTTTAAGACATTTGTTCGTCATTTGTCGAAGTTATCGAGCTCCAAATTTAGAACAATCACACATTTTGAGTGTTTGAGCACATAAAGTACTATTTTTCTTGGAAATTCAACAAGATGCAATCATGATGTGTTTTGTCATCTTAAAGATCTCGTCGAGTTGATTAATGTGACACTCTGTTTAAGACATTTGGTCGTCATTTGTCGAAGTTATCGACCTCCAAATTTAAAACAATCACACATTTTGAGTGTTTGAGCACATAAAGTACTATTTTTCTTGGAAATTCAACAAGATGCAATCATGATGTGTTTTGTCATCTTAAAGATCTCGTCGAGTTGATTAATGTGACACTCTGTTTAAGACATTTGGTCGTCATTTGTCGAAGTTATCGACCTCCAAATTTAAAACAATCACACATTTTGAGTGTTTGAGCACATAAAGTACTATTTTTCATGGAAATTCAACAAGATGCGATCATGATGCGTTTTGTCATCTTAAAGATCTCGTCGAGCTGATTAATTTGACTCTCTGTTTAAGACATTTGGTCGTCATTTGTCGAAGTTATCGAGCTTCAAATTTAGAACAATCACACATTTTGAGTGTTTGAGCACATAAAGCATTATTTTTTTTTGCAATTCAACAAGATGCAATTATGATGTGTTTTGTCATCTCAAAGATCTCGTCGAGTTGATTAATTTGACATTCTGTTTAAGACATTTGGTCGTCATTTGTCGAAGTTATCGAGCTTCAAATTTAGAACAATCACACATTTTGAGTGTTTGAGCACATAAAGTCCTATTTTTCTCTGAAATTCAACAAGATGTAATCATGATGTGTTTTGTCATCTTAAAGATCTCGTCGAGTTGATTAATTTGACACTCTGTTTAAGACATTTGTTCGTCATTTGTCGAAGTTATCGAGTTCCAAATTTAGAACAATCACACATTTTGAGTGTTTGAGCACATAAAGTACTATTTTTCTTGGAAATTCAACAAGATGCAATCATGATGTGTTTTGTCATGTTTAAGATCTCGTCGAGCTGATTAATTTGACTCTCTGTTTAAGACATTGGGTTGTCATTTGTCGAAGTTATCGAGCTTCAAATTTAGAACAATCACACATTTTGAGTGTTTGAGCACATAAAGCATTATTTTTTTTTGAAATTCAACAAGACGCAATTATGATGTGTTTTGTCATCTTAAAGATCTCGTCGAGCTGATTAATCTGACACTCTGTTTAAGACATTTGGTCGTCATTTGTCGAAGTTATCGACCTCCAAATTTAAAACAATCACACATTTTGAGTGTTTGAGCACATAAAGTACTATTTTTCTCTGAAGTTCAACAAGATACAATTATGTTGTGTTTTGTCATCTTAAAGATCTCGTCGAGCTGATTAATTTGACTCTCTGTTTAAGACATTTGGTCGTCATTTGTCGAAGTTTTCGAGCTTCAAATTTAGAACAATCACACATTTTGAGTGTTTGAGCACATAAAGTACTATTTTTCTTGGAAATTCAACAAGATGCAATCATGATGTGTTTTGTCATCTTAAAGATCTCGTCGAGTTGATTAATGTGACACTCTGTTTAAGACATTTGGTCGTCATTTGTCGAAGTTATCGACCTCCAAATTTAAAACAATCACACATTTTGAGTGTTTGAGCACATAAAGTACTATTTTTCTTGGAAATTCAACAAGATGCAATCATGATGTGTTTTGTCATCTTAAAGATCTCGTCGAGCTGATTAATTTGACTCTCTGTTTAAGACATTTGGTCGTCATTTGTCGAAGTTATCGAACATCAAATTTAGAACAATCACACATTTTGAGTGTTTGAGCACATAAAGTACTATTTTTCTTGGAAATTCAACAAGATGCAATCATGATGTGTTTTGCCATCTTAAAGATCTCGTCGAGTTGATTAATTTGACATTCTGTTTAAGACATTTGGTCGTCATTTGTCGAAGTTATCAAGTTTCAAATTTAGAACAATCACACATTTTGAGTGTTTGAGCACATAAAGTCCTATTTTTCTCTGAAGTTCAACAAGATGCAATTATGTTGTGTTTTGTCATCTTAAAGATCTCGTCGAGCTGATTAATTTGACTCTCTGTTTAAGACATTTGGTCGTCATTTGTCGAAGTTTTCGAGCTTCAAATTTAGAACAATCACACATTTTGAGTGTTTGAGCACATAAAGTACTATTTTTCTTGGAAATTCAACAAGATGCAATCATGATGTGTTTTGTCATCTTAAAGATCTCGTCGAGTTGATTAATTTGACACTCTGTTTAAGACATTTGGTCGTCATTTGTCGAAGTTATCGACCTCCAAATTTAAAACAATCACACATTTTGAGTGTTTGAGCACATAAAGTACTATTTTTCTTGGAAATTCAACAAGATGCAATCATGATGTGTTTTGTCATCTTAAAGATCTCGTCGAGTTGATTAATGTGACACTCTGTTTAAGACATTTGGTCGTCATTTGTCGAAGTTATCGACCTCCAAATTTAAAACAATTACACATTTTGAGTGTTTGAGCACATAAAGTACTATTTTTCTTGGAAATTCAACAAGATGCAATCATGATGTGTTTTGTCATCTTAAAGATCTCGTCGAGCTGATTAATTTGACTCTCTGTTTAAGACATTTGGTCGTCATTTGTCGAAGTTATCGAACATCAAATTTAGAACAATCACACATTTTGAGTGTTTGAGCACATAAAGTACTATTTTTCTTGGAAATTCAACAAGATGCAATCATGATGTGTTTTGTCATCTTAAAAATCTCGTCGAGTTGATTAATGTGACACTCTGTTTAAGACATTTGGTCGTCATTTGTCGAAGTTATCGACCTCCAAATTTAAAACAATCACACATTTTGAGTGTTTGAGCACATAAAGCATTATTTTTTTTTGAAATTCAACAAGACGCAATTATGATGTGTTTTGTCATCTTAAAGATCTCGTCGAGCTGATTAATCTGACACTCTGTTTAAGACTTTTGGTCGTCATTTGTCGAAGTTATCGAGCTTCAAATTTAGAACAATCACACATTTTGAGTGTTTGAGCACATAAAGTCCTATTTTTCTCTGAAATTCAACAAGATGCAATCATGATGTGTTTTGTCATCTTAAAGATCTCGTCGAGCTGATTAATTTGACTCTCTGTTTAAGACATTTGGTCGTCATTTGTCGAAGTTATCGAGCTTCAAATTTAGAACAATCACACATTTTGAGTGTTTGAGCACATAAAGCATTATTTTTTTTTGAAATTCAACAAGACGCAATTATGATGTGTTTTGTCATCTTAAAGATCTCGTCGAGCTGATTAATCTGACACTCTGTTTAAGACATTTGGTCGTCATTTGTCGAAGTTATCGACCTCCAAATTTAAAACAATCACACATTTTGAGTGTTTGAGCACATAAAGTACTATTTTTCTTGGAAATTCAACAAGATGCAATCATGATGTGTTTTGTCATCTTAAAGATCTCGTCGAGCTGATTAATTTGACTCTCTGTTTAAGACATTTGGTCGTCATTTGTCGAAGTTATCGAACATCAAATTTAGAACAATCACACATTTTGAGTGTTTGAGCACATAAAGTACTATTTTTCTTGGAAATTCAACAAGATGCAATCATGATGTGTTTTGTCATCTTAAAGATCTCGTCGAGTTGATTAATGTGACACTCTGTTTAAGACATTTGGTCGTCATTTGTCGAAGTTATCGACCTCCAAATTTAAAACAATCACACATTTTGAGTGTTTGAGCACATAAAGTACTATTTTTCTTGGAAATTCAACAAGATGCAATCATGATGTGTTTTGTCATCTTAAAGATCTCGTCGAGTTGATTAATGTGACACTCTGTTTAAGACATTTGGTCGTCATTTGTCGAAGTTATCGACCTCCAAATTTAAAACAATCACACATTTTGAGTGTTTGAGCACATAAAGTACTATTTTTCTTGGAAATTCAACAAGATGCAATCATGATGTGTTTTGTCATCTTAAAGATCTCGTCGAGCTGATTAATTTGACTCTCTGTTTAAGACATTTGGTCGTCATTTGTCGAAGTTATCGAACATCAAATTTAGAACAATCACACATTTTGAGTGTTTGAGCACATAAAGTACTATTTTTTTTGGAAATTCAACAAGATGCAATCATGATGTGTTTTGTCATCTTAAAGATCTCGTCGAGCTGATTAATTTGACTCTCTGTTTAAGACATTTGATCGTCATTTGTCGAAGTTATCGAACATCAAATTTAGAACAATCACACATTTTGAGTGTTTGAGCACATAAAGTACTATTTTTCTTGGAAATTCAACAAGATGCAATCATGATGTGTTTTGTCATCTTAAAGATCTCGTCGAGCTGATTAATTTGACTCTCTGTTTAAGACATTTGATCGTCATTTGTCGAAGTTATCGAACATCAAATTTAGAACAATCACACATTTTGAGTGTTTGAGCACATAAAGTACTATTTTTCTTGGAAATTCAACAAGATGCAATCATGATGTGTTTTGTCATCTTAAAAATCTCGTCGAGTTGATTAATGTGACACTCTGTTTAAGACATTTGGTCGTCATTTGTCGAAGTTATCGACCTCCAAATTTAAAACAATCACACATTTTGAGTGTTTGAGCACATAAAGCATTATTTTTTTTTGAAATTCAACAAGACGCAATTATGATGTGTTTTGTCATCTTAAAGATCTCGTCGAGCTGATTAATCTGACACTCTGTTTAAGACTTTTGGTCGTCATTTGTCGAAGTTATCGAGCTTCAAATTTAGAACAATCACACATTTTGAGTGTTTGAGCACATAAAGTCCTATTTTTCTCTGAAATTCAACAAGATGCAATCATGATGTGTTTTGTCATCTTAAAGATCTCGTCGAGCTGATTAATTTGACTCTCTGTTTAAGACATTTGGTCGTCATTTGTCGAAGTTATCGAGCTTCAAATTTAGAACAATCACACATTTTGAGTGTTTGAGCACATAAAGCATTATTTTTTTTTGAAATTCAACAAGACGCAATTATGATGTGTTTTGTCATCTTAAAGATCTCGTCGAGCTGATTAATCTGACACTCTGTTTAAGACATTTGGTCGTCATTTGTCGAAGTTATCGACCTCCAAATTTAAAACAATCACACATTTTGAGTGTTTGAGCACATAAAGTACTATTTTTCTTGGAAATTCAACAAGATGCAATCATGATGTGTTTTGTCATCTTAAAGATCTCGTCGAGCTGATTAATTTGACTCTCTGTTTAAGACATTTGGTCGTCATTTGTCGAAGTTATCGAACATCAAATTTAGAACAATCACACATTTTGAGTGTTTGAGCACATAAAGTACTATTTTTCTTGGAAATTCAACAAGATGCAATCATGATGTGTTTTGTCATCTTAAAGATCTCGTCGAGTTGATTAATGTGACACTCTGTTTAAGACATTTGGTCGTCATTTGTCGAAGTTATCGACCTCCAAATTTAAAACAATCACACATTTTGAGTGTTTGAGCACATAAAGTACTATTTTTCTTGGAAATTCAACAAGATGCAATCATGATGTGTTTTGTCATCTTAAAGATCTCGTCGAGCTAATTAATTTGACTCTCTGTTTAAGACATTTGGTCGTCATTTGTCGAAGTTATCGAACATCAAATTTAGAACAATCACACATTTTGAGTGTTTGAGCACATAAAGTACTATTTTTTTTGGAAATTCAACAAGATGCAATCATGATGTGTTTTGTCATCTTAAAGATCTCGTCGAGCTGATTAATTTGACTCTCTGTTTAAGACATTTGGTCCTCATTTGTCGAAGTTATCAAGCTTCAAATTTAGAACAATCACACATTTTGAGTGTTTGAGCACGTAAAGTCCAATTTTTCTCTGAAGTTCAACAAGATGCAATTATGATGTGTTTTGTCATCTTAAAGATCTCGTCGAGCTGATTAATTTGACATTCTGTTTAAGACATTTGGTCGTCATTTGTCGAAGTTATCGAACTTCAAATTTAGAACAATCACACATTTTGAGTGTTTGAGCACATAAAGTACTATTTTTCTTGGAAATTCAACAAGATGCAATCATGATGTGTTTTGTCATCTTAAAGATCTCGTCGAGCTGATTAATTTGACTCTCTGTTTAAGACATTTGGTCGTCATTTGTCGAAGTTATCGAGCTTCAAATTTAGAACAATCACACATTTTGAGTGTTTGAGCACATAAAGCATTATTTTTTTTTGAAATTCAACAAGACGCAATTATGATGTGTTTTGTCATCTTAAAGATCTCGTCGAGCTGATTAATTTGACTCTCTGTTTAAGACATTTGGTCGTCATTTGTCGAAGTTATCGAGCTTCAAATTTAGAACAATCACACATTTTGAGTGTTTGAGCACATAAAGCATTATTTTTTTTTGAAATTCAACAAGATGCAGTTATGATGTGTTTTGTCATCTTAAAGATCTCGTCGAGCTGATTAACTTGACTCTCTGTTTAAGACATTTGTTCGTCATTTGTCGAAGTTATCGAGCTCCAAATTTAGAACAATCACACATTTTGAGTGTTTGAGCACATAAAGTACTATTTTTCTTGGAAATTCAACAAGATGCAATCATGATGTGTTTTGTCATCTTAAAGATCTCGTCGAGTTGATTAATGTGACACTCTGTTTAAGACATTTGGTCGTCATTTGTCGAAGTTATCGACCTCCAAATTTAAAACAATCACACATTTTGAGTGTTTGAGCACATAAAGTACTATTTTTCTTGGAAATTCAACAAGATGCAATCATGATGTGTTTTGTCATCTTAAAGATCTCGTCGAGCTAATTAATTTGACTCTCTGTTTAAGACATTTGGTCGTCATTTGTCGAAGTTATCGAACATCAAATTTAGAACAATCACACATTTTGAGTGTTTGAGCACATAAAGCATTATTTTTTTTTGAAATTCAACAAGATGCAGTTATGATGTGTTTTGTCATCTTAAAGATCTCGTCGAGCTGATTAACTTGACTCTCTGTTTAAGACATTTGTTCGTCATTTGTCGAAGTTATCGAGCTCCAAATTTAGAACAATCACACATTTTGAGTGTTTGAGCACATAAAGTACTATTTTTCTTGGAAATTCAACAAGATGCAATCATGATGTGTTTTGTCATCTTAAAGATCTCGTCGAGTTGATTAATGTGACACTCTGTTTAAGACATTTGGTCGTCATTTGTCGAAGTTATCGACCTCCAAATTTAAAACAATCACACATTTTGAGTGTTTGAGCACATAAAGTACTATTTTTCTTGGAAATTCAACAAGATGCAATCATGATGTGTTTTGTCATCTTAAAGATCTCGTCGAGTTGATTAATGTGACACTCTGTTTAAGACATTTGGTCGTCATTTGTCGAAGTTATCGACCTCCAAATTTAAAACAATCACACATTTTGAGTGTTTGAGCACATAAAGTACTATTTTTCTTGGAAATTCAACAAGATGCAATCATGATGTGTTTTGTCATCTTAAAGATCTCGTCGAGCTGATTAATTTGACTCTCTGTTTAAGACATTTGGTCGTCATTTGTCGAAGTTATCGAACATCAAATTTAGAACAATCACACATTTTGAGTGTTTGAGCACATAAAGTACTATTTTTTTTGGAAATTCAACAAGATGCAATCATGATGTGTTTTGTCATCTTAAAGATCTCGTCGAGCTGATTAATTTGACTCTCTGTTTAAGACATTTGGTCCTCATTTGTCGAAGTTATCAAGCTTCAAATTTAGAACAATCACACATTTTGAGTGTTTGAGCACGTAAAGTCCTATTTTTCTCTGAAGTTCAACAAGATGCAATTATGATGTGTTTTGTCATCTTAAAGATCTCGTCGAGCTGATTAATTTGACATTCTGTTTAAGACATTTGGTCGTCATTTGTCGAAGTTATCGAACTTCAAATTTAGAACAATCACACATTTTGAGTGTTTGAGCACATAAAGTACTATTTTTCTTGGAAATTCAACAAGATGCAATCATGATGTGTTTTGTCATCTTAAAGATCTCGTCGAGCTGATTAATTTGACTCTCTGTTTAAGACATTTGGTCGTCATTTGTCGAAGTTATCGAGCTTCAAATTTAGAACTATCACACATTTTGAGTGTTTGAGCACATAAAGTCCTATTTTTCTCTGAAATTCAACAAGATGCAATCATGATGTGTTTTGCCATCTTAAAGATCTCGTCGAGTTGATTAATTTGACATTCTGTTTAAGACATTTGGTCGTCATTTGTCGAAGTTATCAAGCTTCAAATTTAGAACAATCACACATTTTGAGTGTTTGAGCACATAAAGCATTATTTTTTTTTGAAATTCAACAAGATGCAGTTATGATGTGTTTTGTCATCTTAAAGATCTCGTCGAGCTGATTAACTTGACTCTCTGTTTAAGACATTTGTTCGTCATTTGTCGAAGTTATCGAGCTCCAAATTTAGAACAATCACACATTTTGAGTGTTTGAGCACATAAAGTCCTATTTTTCTCTGAAATTCAACAAGATGCAATCATGATGTGTTTTGCCATCTTAAAGATCTCGTCGAGTTGATTAATTTGACATTCTGTTTAAGACATTTGGTCGTCATTTGTCGAAGTTATCGAACTTCAAATTTAGAACAATCACACATTTTGAGTGTTTGAGCACATAAAGTACTATTTTTCTTGGAAATTCAACAAGATGCAATCATGATGTGTTTTGTCATCTTAAAGATCTCGTCGAGCTGATTAATTTGACTCTCTGTTTAAGACATTTGGTCGTCATTTGTCGAAGTTATCGAGCTTCAAATTTAGAACAATCACACATTTTGAGTGTTTGAGCACATAAAGCATTATTTTTTTTTGAAATTCAACAAGACGCAATTATGATGTGTTTTGTCATCTTAAAGATCTCGTCGAGCTGATTAATTTGACTCTCTGTTTAAGACATTTGGTCCTCATTTGTCGAAGTTATCGAGCATCAAATTTAGAACAATCACACATTTTGAGTGTTTGAGCACATAAAGTCCTATTTTTCTCTGAAGTTCAACAAGATGCAATTATGATGTGTTTTGTCATCTTAAAGATCTCGTCGAGCTGATTAATTTGACTCTCTGTTTAAGACATTTGGTCGTCATTTGTCGAAGTTTTCGAGCTTCAAATTTAGAACAATCACACATTTTGAGTGTTTGAGCACATAAAGTACTATTTTTCTTGGAAATTCAACAAGATGAAATCATGATGTGTTTTGTCATCTTAAAGATCTCGTCGAGTTGATTAATGTGACACTCTGTTTAAGACATTTGGTCGTCATTTGTCGAAGTTATCGACCTCCAAATTTAAAACAATCACACATTTTGAGTGTTTGAGCACATAAAGTACTATTTTTCTTGGAAATTCAACAAGATGCAATCATGATGTGTTTTGTCATCTTAAAGATCTCGTCGAGCTGATTAATTTGACTCTCTGTTTAAGACATTTGGTCGTCATTTGTCGAAGTTATCGAACATCAAATTTAGAACAATCACACATTTTGAGTGTTTGAGCACATAAAGTACTATTTTTCTTGGAAATTCAACAAGATGCAATCATGATGTGTTTTGTCATCTTAAAGATCTCGTCGAGCTGATTAATTTGACTCTCTGTTTAAGACATTTGGTCGTCATTTGTCGAAGTTATCAAGCTTCAAATTTAGAACAATCACACATTTTGAGTGTTTGAGCACATAAAGCATTATTTTTTTTTGAAATTCAACAAGATGCAGTTATGATGTGTTTTGTCATCTTAAAGATCTCGTCGAGCTGATTAACTTGACTCTCTGTTTAAGACATTTGTTCGTCATTTGTCGAAGTTATCGAGCTCCAAATTTAGAACAATCACACATTTTGAGTGTTTGAGCACATAAAGTCCTATTTTTCTCTGAAATTCAACAAGATGCAATCATGATGTGTTTTGCCATCTTAAAGATCTCGTCGAGTTGATTAATTTGACATTCTGTTTAAGACATTTGGTCGTCATTTGTCGAAGTTTTCGAGCTTCAAATTTAGAACAATCACACATTTTGAGTGTTTGAGCACATAAAGTCCTATTTTTCTCTGAAATTCAACAAGATGCAATCATGATGTGTTTTGTCACCTTATAGATCTCGTCGAGCTGATTAATTTGACTCTCTGTTTAATACATTTGGTCGTGATTTGTTGAAGTTATCGAACATCAAATTTAGAACAATCACACATTTTGAGTGTTTGAGCACATAAAGTACTATTTTTCTTGGAAATTCAACAAGATGCAATCATGATGTGTTTTGTCATCTTAAAGATCTCGTCGAGCTGATTAATTTGACTCTCTGTTTAAGACATTTGGTCGTCATTTGTCGAAGTTATCGAGCTTCAAATTTAGAACAATCACACATTTTGAGTGTTTGAGCACATAAAGTACTATTTTTCTTGGAAATTCAACAAGATGCAATCATGATGTGTTTTGCCATCTTAAAGATCTCGTCGAGTTGATTAATTTGACATTCTGTTTAAGACATTTGGTCGTCATTTGTCGAAGTTATCAAGCTTCAAATTTAGAACAATCACACATTTTGAGTGTTTGAGCACATAAAGTACTATTTTTCTTGGAAATTCAACAAGATGCAATCATGATGTGTTTTGTCATCTTAAAGATCTCGTCGAGCTGATTAATTTGACTCTCTGTTTAAGACATTTGGTCGTCATTTGTCGAAGTTATCGAGCTTCAAATTTAGAACTATCACACATTTTGAGTGTTTGAGCACATAAAGTCCTATTTTTCTCTGAAATTCAACATGATGCAATCATGATGTGTTTTGCCATCTTGAAGATCTCGTCGAGTTGATTAATTTGACATTCTGTTTAAGACATTTGGTCGTCATTTGTCGAAGTTTTCGAGCTTCAAATTTAGAACAATCACACATTTTTTGTGTTTGAGCACATAAAGTACTATTTTTCTTGGAAATTCAACAAGATGCAATCATGATGTGTTTTGTCATCTTAAAGATCTCGTCGAGCTGATTAATTTGACTCTCTGTTTAAGACATTTGGTCGTCATTTGTCGAAGTTATCGAGCTTCAAATTTAGAACTATCACACATTTTGAGTGTTTGAGCACATAAAGTCCTATTTTTCTCTGAAATTCAACAAGATGCAATCATGATGTGTTTTGCCATCTTAAAGATCTCGTCGAGTTGATTAATTTGACATTCTGTTTAAGACATTTGGTCGTCATTTGTCGAAGTTATCAAGCTTCAAATTTAGAACAATCACACATTTTGAGTGTTTGAGCACATAAAGCATTATTTTTTTTTGAAATTCAACAAGATGCAGTTATGATGTGTTTTGTCATCTTAAAGATCTCGTCGAGCTGATTAACTTGACTCTCTGTTTAAGACATTTGTTCGTCATTTGTCGAAGTTATCGAGCTCCAAATTTAGAACAATCACACATTTTGAGTGTTTGAGCACATAAAGTCCTATTTTTCTCTGAAATTCAACAAGATGCAATCATGATGTGTTTTGCCATCTTAAAGATCTCGTCGAGTTGATTAATTTGACATTCTGTTTAAGACATTTGGTCGTCATTTGTCGAAGTTATCGAACTTCAAATTTAGAACAATCACACATTTTGAGTGTTTGAGCACATAAAGTACTATTTTTCTTGGAAATTCAACAAGATGCAATCATGATGTGTTTTGTCATCTTAAAGATCTCGTCGAGCTGATTAATTTGACTCTCTGTTTAAGACATTTGGTCGTCATTTGTCGAAGTTATCGAGCTTCAAATTTAGAACAATCACACATTTTGAGTGTTTGAGCACATAAAGCATTATTTTTTTTTGAAATTCAACAAGACGCAATTATGATGTGTTTTGTCATCTTAAAGATCTCGTCGAGCTGATTAATTTGACTCTCTGTTTAAGACATTTGGTCCTCATTTGTCGAAGTTATCGAGCATCAAATTTAGAACAATCACACATTTTGAGTGTTTGAGCACATAAAGTCCTATTTTTCTCTGAAGTTCAACAAGATGCAATTATGATGTGTTTTGTCATCTTAAAGATCTCGTCGAGCTGATTAATTTGACTCTCTGTTTAAGACATTTGGTCGTCATTTGTCGAAGTTTTCGAGCTTCAAATTTAGAACAATCACACATTTTGAGTGTTTGAGCACATAAAGTACTATTTTTCTTGGAAATTCAACAAGATGAAATCATGATGTGTTTTGTCATCTTAAAGATCTCGTCGAGTTGATTAATGTGACACTCTGTTTAAGACATTTGGTCGTCATTTGTCGAAGTTATCGACCTCCAAATTTAAAACAATCACACATTTTGAGTGTTTGAGCACATAAAGTACTATTTTTCTTGGAAATTCAACAAGATGCAATCATGATGTGTTTTGTCATCTTAAAGATCTCGTCGAGCTGATTAATTTGACTCTCTGTTTAAGACATTTGGTCGTCATTTGTCGAAGTTATCGAACATCAAATTTAGAACAATCACACATTTTGAGTGTTTGAGCACATAAAGTACTATTTTTCTTGGAAATTCAACAAGATGCAATCATGATGTGTTTTGTCATCTTAAAGATCTCGTCGAGCTGATTAATTTGACTCTCTGTTTAAGACATTTGGTCGTCATTTGTCGAAGTTATCAAGCTTCAAATTTAGAACAATCACACATTTTGAGTGTTTGAGCACATAAAGCATTATTTTTTTTTGAAATTCAACAAGATGCAGTTATGATGTGTTTTGTCATCTTAAAGATCTCGTCGAGCTGATTAACTTGACTCTCTGTTTAAGACATTTGTTCGTCATTTGTCGAAGTTATCGAACTTCAAATTTAGAACAATCACACATTTTGAGTGTTTGAGCACATAAAGTACTATTTTTCTTGGAAATTCAACAAGATGCAATCATGATGTGTTTTGTCATCTTAAAGATCTCGTCGAGCTGATTAATTTGACTCTCTGTTTAAGACATTTGGTCCTCATTTGTCGAAGTTATCGAGCTTCAAATTTAGAACAATCACACATTTTGAGTATTTGAGCACATAAAGTCCTATTTTTCTCTGAAATTCAACAAGATGCAATCATGATGTGTTTTGCCATCTTAAAGATCTCGTCGAGTTGATTAATTTGACATTCTGTTTAAGACATTTGGTCGTCATTTGTCGAAGTTATCAAGCTTCAAATTTAGAACAATCACACATTTTGAGTGTTTGAGCACGTAAAGTCCTATTTTTCTCTGAAGTTCAACAAGATGCAATTATGATGTGTTTTGTCATCTTAAAGATCTCGTCGAGCTGATTAATTTGACTCTCTGTTTAAGACATTTGGTCGTCATTTGTCGAAGTTTTCGAGCTTCAAATTTAGAACAATCACACATTTTGAGTGTTTAAGCACATAAAGTACTATTTTTCTTGGAAATTCAACAAGATGCAATCATGATGAGTTTTGTCATCTTAAAGATCTCGACGAGCTGATTAATTTGACTCTCTGTTTAAGACATTTGGTCGTCATTTGTCGAAGTTATCGAGCTTCAAATTTAGAACTATCACACATTTTGAGTGTTTGAGCACATAAAGTCCTATTTTTCTCTGAAATTCAACAAGATGCAATCATGATGTGTTTTGCCATCTTAAAGATCTCGTCGAGTTGATTAATTTGACATTCTGTTTAAGACATTTGGTCGTCATTTGTCGAAGTTATCGAGCTTCAAATTTAGAACAATCACACATTTTGAGTGTTTGAGCACATAAAGTCCTATTTTTCTCTGAAATTCAACAAGATGCAATCATGATGTGTTTTGCCATCTTAAAGATCTCGTCGAGTTGATTAATTTGACATTCTGTTTAAGACATTTGGTCGTCATTTGTCGAAGTTATCAAGCTTCAAATTTAGAACAATCACACATTTTGAGTGTTTGAGCACATAAAGTCCTATTTTTCTCTGAAGTTCAACAAGATGCAATTATGATGTGTTTTGTCATCTTAAAGATCTCGTCGAGCTGATTAATTTGACTCTCTGTTTAAGACATTTGGTCGTCATTTGTCGAAGTTTTCGAGCTTCAAATTTAGAACAATCACACATTTTGAGTGTTTGAGCACATAAAGTACTATTTTTCTTGGAAATTCAACAAGATGAAATCATGATGTGTTTTGTCATCTTAAAGATCTCGTCGAGTTGATTAATGTGACACTCTGTTTAAGACATTTGGTCGTCATTTGTCGAAGTTATCGACCTCCAAATTTAAAACAATCACACATTTTGAGTGTTTGAGCACATAAAGTACTATTTTTCTTGGAAATTCAACAAGATGCAATCATGATGTGTTTTGTCATCTTAAAGATCTCGTCGAGCTGATTAATTTGACTCTCTGTTTAAGACATTTGGTCGTCATTTGTCGAAGTTATCGAACATCAAATTTAGAACAATCACACATTTTGAGTGTTTGAGCACATAAAGTACTATTTTTCTTGGAAATTCAACAAGATGCAATCATGATGTGTTTTGTCATCTTAAAGATCTCGTCGAGCTGATTAATTTGACTCTCTGTTTAAGACATTTGGTCGTCATTTGTCGAAGTTATCAAGCTTCAAATTTAGAACAATCACACATTTTGAGTGTTTGAGCACATAAAGCATTATTTTTTTTTGAAATTCAACAAGATGCAGTTATGATGTGTTTTGTCATCTTAAAGATCTCGTCGAGCTGATTAACTTGACTCTCTGTTTAAGACATTTGTTCGTCATTTGTCGAAGTTATCGAACTTCAAATTTAGAACAATCACACATTTTGAGTGTTTGAGCACATAAAGTACTATTTTTCTTGGAAATTCAACAAGATGCAATCATGATGTGTTTTGTCATCTTAAAGATCTCGTCGAGCTGATTAATTTGACTCTCTGTTTAAGACATTTGGTCCTCATTTGTCGAAGTTATCGAGCTTCAAATTTAGAACAATCACACATTTTGAGTATTTGAGCACATAAAGTCCTATTTTTCTCTGAAATTCAACAAGATGCAATCATGATGTGTTTTGCCATCTTAAAGATCTCGTCGAGTTGATTAATTTGACATTCTGTTTAAGACATTTGGTCGTCATTTGTCGAAGTTATCAAGCTTCAAATTTAGAACAATCACACATTTTGAGTGTTTGAGCACGTAAAGTCCTATTTTTCTCTGAAGTTCAACAAGATGCAATTATGATGTGTTTTGTCATCTTAAAGATCTCGTCGAGCTGATTAATTTGACTCTCTGTTTAAGACATTTGGTCGTCATTTGTCGAAGTTTTCGAGCTTCAAATTTAGAACAATCACACATTTTGAGTGTTTGAGCACATAAAGTACTATTTTTCTTGGAAATTCAACAAGATGCAATCATGATGAGTTTTGTCATCTTAAAGATCTCGACGAGCTGATTAATTTGACTCTCTGTTTAAGACATTTGGTCGTCATTTGTCGAAGTTATCGAGCTTCAAATTTAGAACTATCACACATTTTGAGTGTTTGAGCACATAAAGTCCTATTTTTCTCTGAAATTCAACAAGATGCAATCATGATGTGTTTTGCCATCTTAAAGATCTCGTCGAGTTGATTAATTTGACATTCTGTTTAAGACATTTGGTCGTCATTTGTCGAAGTTATCGAGCTTCAAATTTAGAACAATCACACATTTTGAGTGTTTGAGCACATAAAGTCCTATTTTTCTCTGAAATTCAACAAGATGCAATCATGATGTGTTTTGCCATCTTAAAGATCTCGTCGAGTTGATTAATTTGACATTCTGTTTAAGACATTTGGTCGTCATTTGTCGAAGTTATCAAGCTTCAAATTTAGAACAATCACACATTTTGAGTGTTTGAGCACATAAAGTCCTATTTTTCTCTGAAGTTCAACAAGATGCAATTATGATGTGTTTTGTCATCTTAAAGATCTCGTCGAGCTGATTAATTTGACTCTCTGTTTAAGACATTTGGTCGTCATTTGTCGAAGTTTTCGAGCTTCAAATTTAGAACAATCACACATTTTGAGTGTTTGAGCACATAAAGTACTATTTTTCTTGGAAATTCAACAAGATGCAATCATGATGTGTTTTGTCATCTTAAAGATCTCGTCGAGTTGAATAATGTGACACTCTGTTTAAGACATTTGGTCGTCATTTGTCGAAGTTATCGACCTCCAAATTTAAAACAATCACACATTTTGAGTGTTTGAGCACATAAAGTACTATTTTTCTTGGAAATTCAACTAGATGCAATCATGATGTGTTTTGTCATCTTAAAGATCTCGTCGAGCTGATTAATTTGACTCTCTGTTTAAGACATTTGGTCGTCATTTGTCGAAGTTATCGAACATCAAATTTAGAACAATCACACATTTTGAGTGTTTGAGCACATAAAGTACTATTTTTCTTGGAAATTCAACAAGATGCAATCATGATGTGTTTTGTCATCTTAAAGATCTCGTCGAGCTGATTAATTTTACTCTCTGTTTAAGACATTTGGTCCTCATTTGTCGAAGTTATCGAGCTTCAAATTTAGAACAATCACACATTTTGAGTGTTTGAGCACATAAAGTCCTATTTTTCTCTGAAGTTCAACAAGATGCAATTATGATGTGTTTTGTCATCTTAAAGATCTCGTCGAGCTGATTAATTTGACTCTCTGTTTAAGACATTTGGTCGTCATTTGTCGAAGTTTTCGAGCTTCAAATTTAGAACAATCACACATTTTGAGTGTTTGAGCACATAAAGTACTATTTTTCTTGGAAATTCAACAAGATGCAATCATGATGTGTTTTGTCATCTTAAAGATCTCGTCGAGTTGATTAATGTGACACTCTGTTTAAGACATTTGGTCGTCATTTGTCGAAGTTATCGACCTCCAAATTTAAAACAATCACACATTTTGAGTGTTTGAGCACATAAAGTCCTATTTTTCTCTGAAATTCAACAAGATGCAATCATGATGTGTTTTGCCATCTTAAAGATCTCGTCGAGTTGATTAATTTGACATTCTGTTTAAGACATTTGGTCGTCATTTGTCGAAGTTATCAAGCTTCAAATTTAGAACAATCACACATTTTGAGTGTTTGAGCACATAAAGCATTATTTTTTTTTGAAATTCAACAAGATGCAGTTATGATGTGTTTTGTCATCTTAAAGATCTCGTCGAGCTGATTAACTTGACTCTCTGTTTAAGACATTTGTTCGTCATTTGTCGAAGTTATCGAGCTCCAAATTTAGAACAATCACACATTTTGAGTGTTTGAGCACATAAAGTCCTATTTTTCTCTGAAATTCAACAAGATGCAATCATGATGTGTTTTGCCATCTTAAAGATCTCGTCGAGTTGATTAATTTGACATTCTGTTTAAGACATTTGGTCGTCATTTGTCGAAGTTATCGAACTTCAAATTTAGAACAATCACACATTTTGAGTGTTTGAGCACATAAAGTACTATTTTTCTTGGAAATTCAACAAGATGCAATCATGATGTGTTTTGTCATCTTAAAGATCTCGTCGAGCTGATTAATTTGACTCTCTGTTTAAGACATTTGGTCGTCATTTGTCGAAGTTATCGAGCTTCAAATTTAGAACAATCACACATTTTGAGTGTTTGAGCACATAAAGCATTATTTTTTTTTGAAATTCAACAAGACGCAATTATGATGTGTTTTGTCATCTTAAAGATCTCGTCGAGCTGATTAATTTGACTCTCTGTTTAAGACATTTGGTCCTCATTTGTCGAAGTTATCGAGCATCAAATTTAGAACAATCACACATTTTGAGTGTTTGAGCACATAAAGTCCTATTTTTCTCTGAAGTTCAACAAGATGCAATTATGATGTGTTTTGTCATCTTAAAGATCTCGTCGAGCTGATTAATTTGACTCTCTGTTTAAGACATTTGGTCGTCATTTGTCGAAGTTTTCGAGCTTCAAATTTAGAACAATCACACATTTTGAGTGTTTGAGCACATAAAGTACTATTTTTCTTGGAAATTCAACAAGATGAAATCATGATGTGTTTTGTCATCTTAAAGATCTCGTCGAGTTGATTAATGTGACACTCTGTTTAAGACATTTGGTCGTCATTTGTCGAAGTTATCGACCTCCAAATTTAAAACAATCACACATTTTGAGTGTTTGAGCACATAAAGTACTATTTTTCTTGGAAATTCAACTAGATGCAATCATGATGTGTTTTGTCATCTTAAAGATCTCGTCGAGCTGATTAATTTGACTCTCTGTTTAAGACATTTGGTCGTCATTTGTCGAAGTTATCGAACATCAAATTTAGAACAATCACACATTTTGAGTGTTTGAGCACATAAAGTACTATTTTTCTTGGAAATTCAACAAGATGCAATCATGATGTGTTTTGTCATCTTAAAGATCTCGTCGAGCTGATTAATTTTACTCTCTGTTTAAGACATTTGGTCCTCATTTGTCGAAGTTATCGAGCTTCAAATTTAGAACAATCACACATTTTGAGTGTTTGAGCACATAAAGTCCTATTTTTCTCTGAAGTTCAACAAGATGCAATTATGATGTGTTTTGTCATCTTAAAGATCTCGTCGAGCTGATTAATTTGACTCTCTGTTTAAGACATTTGGTCGTCATTTGTCGAAGTTTTCGAGCTTCAAATTTAGAACAATCACACATTTTGAGTGTTTGAGCACATAAAGTACTATTTTTCTTGGAAATTCAACAAGATGCAATCATGATGTGTTTTGTCATCTTAAAGATCTCGTCGAGTTGATTAATGTGACACTCTGTTTAAGACATTTGGTCGTCATTTGTCGAAGTTATCGACCTCCAAATTTAAAACAATCACACATTTTGAGTGTTTGAGCACATAAAGTCCTATTTTTCTCTGAAATTCAACAAGATGCAATCATGATGTGTTTTGCCATCTTAAAGATCTCGTCGAGTTGATTAATTTGACATTCTGTTTAAGACATTTGGTCGTCATTTGTCGAAGTTATCAAGCTTCAAATTTAGAACAATCACACATTTTGAGTGTTTGAGCACATAAAGCATTATTTTTTTTTGAAATTCAACAAGATGCAGTTATGATGTGTTTTGTCATCTTAAAGATCTCGTCGAGCTGATTAACTTGACTCTCTGTTTAAGACATTTGTTCGTCATTTGTCGAAGTTATCGAGCTCCAAATTTAGAACAATCACACATTTTGAGTGTTTGAGCACATAAAGTCCTATTTTTCTCTGAAATTCAACAAGATGCAATCATGATGTGTTTTGCCATCTTAAAGATCTCGTCGAGTTGATTAATTTGACATTCTGTTTAAGACATTTGGTCGTCATTTGTCGAAGTTATCGAACTTCAAATTTAGAACAATCACACATTTTGAGTGTTTGAGCACATAAAGTACTATTTTTCTTGGAAATTCAACAAGATGCAATCATGATGTGTTTTGTCATCTTAAAGATCTCGTCGAGCTGATTAATTTGACTCTCTGTTTAAGACATTTGGTCGTCATTTGTCGAAGTTATCGAGCTTCAAATTTAGAACAATCACACATTTTGAGTGTTTGAGCACATAAAGCATTATTTTTTTTTGAAATTCAACAAGACGCAATTATGATGTGTTTTGTCATCTTAAAGATCTCGTCGAGCTGATTAATTTGACTCTCTGTTTAAGACATTTGGTCCTCATTTGTCGAAGTTATCGAGCATCAAATTTAGAACAATCACACATTTTGAGTGTTTGAGCACATAAAGTCCTATTTTTCTCTGAAGTTCAACAAGATGCAATTATGATGTGTTTTGTCATCTTAAAGATCTCGTCGAGCTGATTAATTTGACTCTCTGTTTAAGACATTTGGTCGTCATTTGTCGAAGTTTTCGAGCTTCAAATTTAGAACAATCACACATTTTGAGTGTTTGAGCACATAAAGTACTATTTTTCTTGGAAATTCAACAAGATGAAATCATGATGTGTTTTGTCATCTTAAAGATCTCGTCGAGTTGATTAATGTGACACTCTGTTTAAGACATTTGGTCGTCATTTGTCGAAGTTATCGACCTCCAAATTTAAAACAATCACACATTTTGAGTGTTTGAGCACATAAAGTACTATTTTTCTTGGAAATTCAACAAGATGCAATCATGATGTGTTTTGTCATCTTAAAGATCTCGTCGAGCTGATTAATTTGACTCTCTGTTTAAGACATTTGGTCGTCATTTGTCGAAGTTATCGAACATCAAATTTAGAACAATCACACATTTTGAGTGTTTGAGCACATAAAGTACTATTTTTCTTGGAAATTCAACAAGATGCAATCATGATGTGTTTTGTCATCTTAAAGATCTCGTCGAGCTGATTAATTTGACTCTCTGTTTAAGACATTTGGTCCTCATTTGTCGAAGTTATCGAGCTTCAAATTTAGAACAATCACACATTTTGAGTATTTGAGCACATAAAGTCCTATTTTTCTCTGAAATTCAACAAGATGCAATCATGATGTGTTTTGCCATCTTAAAGATCTCGTCGAGTTGATTAATTTGACATTCTGTTTAAGACATTTGGTCGTCATTTGTCGAAGTTATCAAGCTTCAAATTTAGAACAATCACACATTTTGAGTGTTTGAGCACGTAAAGTCCTATTTTTCTCTGAAGTTCAACAAGATGCAATTATGATGTGTTTTGTCATCTTAAAGATCTCGTCGAACTGATTAATTTGACTCTCTGTTTAAGACATTTGGTCGTCATTTGTCGAAGTTTTCGAGCTTCAAATTTAGAACAATCACACATTTTGAGTGTTTGAGCACATAAAGTACTATTTTTCTTGGAAATTCAACAAGATGCAATCATGATGTGTTTTGTCATCTTAAAGATCTCGTCGAGCTGATTAATTTGACTCTCTGTTTAAGACATTTGGTCGTCATTTGTCGAAGTTATCGAACATCAAATTTAGAACAATCACACATTTTGAGTGTTTGAGCACATAAAGTACTATTTTTCTTGGAAATTCAACAAGATGCAATCATGATGTGTTTTGTCATCTTAAAGATCTCGTCGAGCTGATTAATTTGACTCTCTGTTTAAGACATTTGGTCCTCATTTGTCGAAGTTATCGAGCTTCAAATTTAGAACAATCACACATTTTGAGTGTTTGAGCACATAAAGTCCTATTTTTCTCTGAAGTTCAACAAGATGCAATTATGATGTGTTTTGTCATCTTAAAGATCTCGTCGAGCTGATTAATTTGACTCTCTGTTTAAGACATTTGGTCGTCATTTGTCGAAGTTTTCGAGCTTCAAATTTAGAACAATCACACATTTTGAGTGTTTGAGCACATAAAGTACTATTTTTCTTGGAAATTCAACAAGATGCAATCATGATGTGTTTTGTCATCTTAAAGATCTCGTCGAGTTGATTAATGTGACACTCTGTTTAAGACATTTGGTCGTCATTTGTCGAAGTTATCGACCTCCAAATTTAAAACAATCACACATTTTGAGTGTTTGAGCACATAAAGTCCTATTTTTCTCTGAAATTCAACAAGATGCAATCATGATGTGTTTTGCCATCTTAAAGATCTCGTCGAGTTGATTAATTTGACATTCTGTTTAAGACATTTGGTCGTCATTTGTCGAAGTTATCAAGCTTCAAATTTAGAACAATCACACATTTTGAGTGTTTGAGCACATAAAGCATTATTTTTTTTTGAAATTCAACAAGATGCAGTTATGATGTGTTTTGTCATCTTAAAGATCTCGTCGAGCTGATTAACTTGACTCTCTGTTTAAGACATTTGTTCGTCATTTGTCGAAGTTATCGAGCTCCAAATTTAGAACAATCACACATTTTGAGTGTTTGAGCACATAAAGTCCTATTTTTCTCTGAAATTCAACAAGATGCAATCATGATGTGTTTTGCCATCTTAAAGATCTCGTCGAGTTGATTAATTTGACATTCTGTTTAAGACATTTGGTCGTCATTTGTCGAAGTTATCGAACTTCAAATTTAGAACAATCACACATTTTGAGTGTTTGAGCACATAAAGTACTATTTTTCTTGGAAATTCAACAAGATGCAATCATGATGTGTTTTGTCATCTTAAAGATCTCGTCGAGCTGATTAATTTGACTCTCTGTTTAAGACATTTGGTCGTCATTTGTCGAAGTTATCGAGCTTCAAATTTAGAACAATCACACATTTTGAGTGTTTGAGCACATAAAGCATTATTTTTTTTTGAAATTCAACAAGACGCAATTATGATGTGTTTTGTCATCTTAAAGATCTCGTCGAGCTGATTAATTTGACTCTCTGTTTAAGACATTTGGTCCTCATTTGTCGAAGTTATCGAGCATCAAATTTAGAACAATCACACATTTTGAGTGTTTGAGCACATAAAGTCCTATTTTTCTCTGAAGTTCAACAAGATGCAATTATGATGTGTTTTGTCATCTTAAAGATCTCGTCGAGCTGATTAATTTGACTCTCTGTTTAAGACATTTGGTCGTCATTTGTCGAAGTTTTCGAGCTTCAAATTTAGAACAATCACACATTTTGAGTGTTTGAGCACATAAAGTACTATTTTTCTTGGAAATTCAACAAGATGAAATCATGATGTGTTTTGTCATCTTAAAGATCTCGTCGAGTTGATTAATGTGACACTCTGTTTAAGACATTTGGTCGTCATTTGTCGAAGTTATCGACCTCCAAATTTAAAACAATCACACATTTTGAGTGTTTGAGCACATAAAGTACTATTTTTCTTGGAAATTCAACAAGATGCAATCATGATGTGTTTTGTCATCTTAAAGATCTCGTCGAGCTGATTAATTTGACTCTCTGTTTAAGACATTTGGTCGTCATTTGTCGAAGTTATCGAACATCAAATTTAGAACAATCACACATTTTGAGTGTTTGAGCACATAAAGTACTATTTTTCTTGGAAATTCAACAAGATGCAATCATGATGTGTTTTGTCATCTTAAAGATCTCGTCGAGCTGATTAATTTGACTCTCTGTTTAAGACATTTGGTCCTCATTTGTCGAAGTTATCGAGCTTCAAATTTAGAACAATCACACATTTTGAGTATTTGAGCACATAAAGTCCTATTTTTCTCTGAAATTCAACAAGATGCAATCATGATGTGTTTTGCCATCTTAAAGATCTCGTCGAGTTGATTAATTTGACATTCTGTTTAAGACATTTGGTCGTCATTTGTCGAAGTTATCAAGCTTCAAATTTAGAACAATCACACATTTTGAGTGTTTGAGCACGTAAAGTCCTATTTTTCTCTGAAGTTCAACAAGATGCAATTATGATGTGTTTTGTCATCTTAAAGATCTCGTCGAACTGATTAATTTGACTCTCTGTTTAAGACATTTGGTCGTCATTTGTCGAAGTTTTCGAGCTTCAAATTTAGAACAATCACACATTTTGAGTGTTTGAGCACATAAAGTACTATTTTTCTTGGAAATTCAACAAGATGCAATCATGATGTGTTTTGTCATCTTAAAGATCTCGTCGAGCTGATTAATTTGACTCTCTGTTTAAGACATTTGGTCGTCATTTGTCGAAGTTATCGAACATCAAATTTAGAACAATCACACATTTTGAGTGTTTGAGCACATAAAGTACTATTTTTCTTGGAAATTCAACAAGATGCAATCATGATGTGTTTTGTCATCTTAAAGATCTCGTCGAGCTGATTAATTTGACTCTCTGTTTAAGACATTTGGTCGTCATTTGTCGAAGTTATCGAACTTCAAATTTAGAACAATCACACATTTTGAGTGTTTGAGCACATAAAGTACTGTTTTTCTTGGAAATTCAACAAGATGCAATCATGATGTGTTTTGTCATCTTAAAGATCTCGTCGAGCTGATTAATTTGACTCTCTGTTTAAGACATTTGGTCGTCATTTGTCGAAGTTATCGAGCTTCAAATTTAGAACAATCACACATTTTGAGTGTTTGAGCACATAAAGTCCTATTTTTCTCTGAACTTCAACAAGATGCAATCATGATGTGTTTTGCCATCTTAAAGATCTCGTCGAGTTGATTAATTTGACATTCTGTTTAAGACATTTGGTCGTCATTTGTCGAAGTTTTCGAGCTTCAAATTTAGAACAATCACACATTTTGAGTGTTTGAGCACATAAAGTCCTATTTTTCTCTGAAATTCAACAAGATGCAATCATGATGTGTTTTGTCATCATAAAGATCTCGTCGAGTTGATTAATTTGACACTCTGTTTAAGACATTTGGTCGTCATTTGTCGAAGTTATCGACCTCGAAATTTAGAACAATCACACATTTTGAGTGTTTGAGCACATAAAGTACTGTTTTTCTTGGAAATTCAACAAGATGCAATCATGATGTGTTTTGTCATCTTAAAGATCTCGTCGAGCTGATTAATTTGACTCTCTGTTTAAGACATTTGGTCGTCATTTGTCGAAGTTATCGAACTTCAAATTTAGAACAATCACACATTTTGAGTGTTTGAGCACATAAAGTACTATTTTTCTTGGAAATTCAACAAGATGCAATCATGATGTGTTTTGTCATCTTAAAGATCTCGTCGAGCTGATTAATTTGACTCTCTGTTTAAGACATTTGGTCGTCATTTGTCGAAGTTATCGAACATCAAATTTAGAACAATCACACATTTTGAGTGTTTGAGCACATAAAGTACTATTTTTCTTGGAAATTCAAGAAGATGCAATCATGATGTGTTTTGTCATCTTAAAGATCTCGTCGAGCTGATTAATTTGACTCTCTGTTTAAGACATTTGGTTGTCATTTGTCGAAGTTATCGAGCTTCAAATTTAGAACAATCACACATTTTGAGTGTTTGAGCACATAAAGTCCTATTTTTCTCTGAAATTCAACAAGATGCAATTATGATGTGTTTTGTCATCTTAAAGATCTCGTCGAGCTGATTAATTTGACTCTCTGTTTAAGACATTTGGTCGTCATTTGTCGAAGTTATCGAACATCAAATTTAGAACAATCACACATTTTGAGTGTTTGAGCACATAAAGTACTATTTTTCTTGGAAATTCAACAAGATGCAATCATGATGTGTTTTGTCATCTTAAAGATCTCGTCGAGCTGATTAATTTGACTCTCTGTTTAAGACATTTGGTCGTCATTTGTCGAAGTATCGAGCTTCAAATTTAGAACAATCACACATTTTGAGTGTTTGAGCACATAAAGTCCTATTTTTCTCTGAAATTCAACAAGATGCAATCATGATGTGTTTTGTCATCATAAAGATCTCGTCGAGTTGATTAATTTGACATTCTGTTTAAGACATTTGGTCGTCATTTGTCGAAGTTTTCGAGCTTCAAATTTAGAACAATCACACATTTTGAGTGTTTGAGCACATAAAGTCCTATTTTTCTCTGAAGTTCAACAAGATGCAATCATGATGTGTTTTGTCATCATAAAGATCTCGTCGAGCTGATTAATTTGACTCTCTGTTTAAGACATTTGGTTGTCATTTGTCGAAGTTATCGAGCTTCAAATTTAGAACAATCACACATTTTGAGTGTTTGAGCACATAAAGTCCTATTTTTCTCTGAAGTTCAACAAGATGCAATTATGATGTGTTTTGTCATCTTAAAGATCTCGTCGAGCTGATTAATTTGACTCTCTGTTTAAGACATTTGGTCGTCATTTGTCGAAGTTATCGAACATCAAATTTAGAACAATCACACATTTTGAGTGTTTGAGCACATAAAGTACTATTTTTCTTGGAAATTCAACAAGATGCAATCATGATGTGTTTTGTCATCTTAAAGATCTCGTCGAGCTGATTAATTTGACTCTCTGTTTAAGACATTTGGTCGTCATTTGTCGAAGTATCGAGCTTCAAATTTAGAACAATCACACATTTTGAGTGTTTGAGCACATAAAGTCCTATTTTTCTCTGAAATTCAACAAGATGCAATCATGATGTGTTTTGTCATCATAAAGATCTCGTCGAGTTGATTAATTTGACACTCTGTTTAAGACATTTGGTCGTCATTTGTCGAAGTTATCGACCTCGAAATTTAGAACAATCACACATTTTGAGTGTTTGAGCACATAAAGTACTGTTTTTCTTGGAAATTCAACAAGATGCAATCATGATGTGTTTTGTCATCTTAAAGATCTCGTCGAGCTGATTAATTTGACTCTCTGTTTAAGACATTTGGTCGTCATTTGTCGAAGTTATCGAACATCAAATTTAGAACAATCACACATTTTGAGTGTTTGAGCACATAAAGTCCTATTTTTCTCTGAAATTCAACAAGATGCAATCATGATGTGTTTTGTCATCTTAAAGATCTCGTCGAGCTGATTAATTTGACTCTCTGTTTAAGACATTTGGTTGTCATTTGTCGAAGTTATCGAGCTTCAAATTTAGAACAATCACACATTTTGAGTGTTTGAGCACATAAAGTCCTATTTTTCTCTGAAATTCAACAAGATGCAATCATGATGTGTTTTGCCATCTTAAAGATCTCGTCGAGTTGATTAATTTGACATTCTGTTCAAGACATTTCGTCGTCACTTGTCGAAGTTATCAAGCTTCAAATTTAGAACAATCACACATTTTGAGTGTTTGAGCACATAAAGTCCTATTTTTCTCTGAAATTCAACAAGATGCAATCATGATGTGTTTTGTCATCTTAAAGATCTCGTCGAGCTGATTAATTTGACATTCTGTTTAAGACATTTGGTCGTCATTTGTCGAAGTTATCGAGCTTCAAATTTAGAACAATCACACATTTTGAGTGTTTGAGCACATAAAGTCCTATTTTTCTCTGAAATTCAACAAGATGCAATCATGATGTGTTTTGCCATCTTAAAGATCTCGTCGAGTTGATTAATTTGACATTCTGTTTAAGACATTTGGTCGTCATTTGTCGAAGTTTTCGAGCTTCAAATTTAGAACAATCACACATTTTGAGTGTTTGAGCACATAAAGTCCTATTTTTCTCTGAAATTCAACAAGATGCAATCATGATGTGTTTTGTCATCTTAAAGATCTCGTCGAGCTGATTAATTTGACTCTCTGTTTAAGACATTTGGTCGTCATTTGTCGAAGTTATCGAACATCAAATTTAGAACAATCACACATTTTGAGTGTTTGAGCACATAAAGTCCTATTTTTCTCTGAAATTCAACAAGATGCAATCATGATGTGTTTTGTCATCTTAAAGATCTCGTCGAGCTGATTAATTTGACTCTCTGTTTAAGACATTTGGTCGTCATTTGTCGAAGTTATCGAACATCAAATTTAGAACAATCACACATTTTGAGTGTTTGAGCACATAAAGTACTATTTTTCTTGGAAATTCAACAAGATGCAATCATGATGTGTTTTGTCATCTTAAAGATCTCGTCGAGCTGATTAATTTGACTCTCTGTTTAAGACATTTGGTCGTCATTTGTCGAAGTTATCGAGCTTCAAATTTAGAACAATCACACATTTTGAGTGTTTGAGCACATAAAGTCCTATTTTTCTCTGAAATTCAACAAGATGCAATCATGATGTGTTTTGTCATCTTAAAGATCTCGTCGAGCTGATTAATTTGACTCTCTGTTTAAGACATTTGGTCGTCATTTGTCGAAGTTATCGAACATCAAATTTAGAACAATCACACATTTTGAGTGTTTGAGCACATAAAGTACTATTTTTCTTGGAAATTCAAGAAGATGCAATCATGATGTGTTTTGTCATCTTAAAGATCTCGTCGAGCTGATTAATTTGACTCTCTGTTTAAGACATTTGGTTGTCATTTGTCGAAGTTATCGAGCTTCAAATTTAGAACAATCACACATTTTGAGTGTTTGAGCACATAAAGTCCTATTTTTCTCTGAAATTCAACAAGATGCAATTATGATGTGTTTTGTCATCTTAAAGATCTCGTCGAGCTGATTAATTTGACTCTCTGTTTAAGACATTTGGTCGTCATTTGTCGAAGTTATCGAACATCAAATTTAGAACAATCACACATTTTGAGTGTTTGAGCACATAAAGTACTATTTTTCTTGGAAATTCAACAAGATGCAATCATGATGTGTTTTGTCATCTTAAAGATCTCGTCGAGCTGATTAATTTGACTCTCTGTTTAAGACATTTGGTCGTCATTTGTCGAAGTATCGAGCTTCAAATTTAGAACAATCACACATTTTGAGTGTTTGAGCACATAAAGTCCTATTTTTCTCTGAAATTCAACAAGATGCAATCATGATGTGTTTTGTCATCATAAAGATCTCGTCGAGTTGATTAATTTGACATTCTGTTTAAGACATTTGGTCGTCATTTGTCGAAGTTTTCGAGCTTCAAATTTAGAACAATCACACATTTTGAGTGTTTGAGCACATAAAGTCCTATTTTTCTCTGAAGTTCAACAAGATGCAATCATGATGTGTTTTGTCATCATAAAGATCTCGTCGAGCTGATTAATTTGACTCTCTGTTTAAGACATTTGGTTGTCATTTGTCGAAGTTATCGAGCTTCAAATTTA